>NC_136886.1:35345901-35348401 GCF_949152265.1 Phoxinus phoxinus
TGTTGCGCTGTGGTTGGTAGGGTGTTGCTATGGGGTTGTTATGGTTAAGTGTTGTGCTGTGGTTGGTAGGGTGTTGCTATGGGGTTGTTATGGTTAAGTGTTGCGCTGTGGTTGGTAGGGTGTTGCTATGGGGTTGTTATGGTTAAGTGTTGCGCTGTGGTTGGTAGGGTGTTGCTATGGGGTTGTTATGGTTAAGTGTTGTGCTGTGGTTGGTAGGGTGTTGCTATGGGGTTGTTATGGTTAAGTGTTGTGCTGTGGTTGGTAGGGTGTTGCTATGGGGTTGTTATGGTTAAGTGTTGCGCTGTGGTTGGTAGGGTGTTGCTATGGGGTTGTTATGGTTAAGTGTTGCGCTGTGGTTGGTAGGGTGTTGCTATGGGGTTGTTATGGTTAAGTGTTGCGCTGTGGTTGGTAGGGTGTTGCTATGGGGTTGTTATGGTTAAGTGTTGCGCTGTGGTTGGTAGGGTGTTGCTATAGGGTTGTTATGGTTAAGTGTTGCGCTGTGGTTGGTAGGGTGTTGCTATGGGGTTGTTACGGTGTTCTGAGTGGTAATGAGTGTTGCACTGCGGCTGCAGGGTTTCTAGTCCAGCGGCTGATAATAGTGTGTCTGATCATTTAAAGAACCAGCAGACTCTCCTCATCTCCACGGATGATCTGAGGAATCACAGTGATGCGTGACTCACAGCAGTAATAGCACAGAATGTGTGTTTGTGCGAGTCTAGTCTCCAGACAGTGACCCGCACGAGTGTGTGTGAAGCGTGTGAATGTCTCAGTCAGTCCAACACTAAACTGGCACACTGAACCCTTCAGTCTCCCGCCGAGTCACGTATGTCACCATGGAAACATACGTCACACATCATGTGTCACCAAAAGTGTGGCGGAGCCAAACTTAGTCTTGAACAATGTGTGTGTGTGTGTGAGCGCCTGTCTGTCTGCGTGTACAATAGAGCTCATTCTCTAGCCGCTCAATATCTGCCCAATCCAGAAAAACTCTCCTTCTGTCCGAATGTGGGCGACGAGCCGCTCACCCCGTCCTACAGAATACTCAATATATATATACATATTGCATAAATAAAATGAAAGAGGACCTATTACGCCCTTGATAAAGTCTTGCTGTAGTTTTCAGGCTCGACTAGAACATGTTCTCCTGCTTGAATGTTGATTATTCTCCTCATATTCTCCAGTGTTGCGGCTCCTCTCTTCCCAGTCTGTCAGTAACGCTCTGTTCACTTCCTGTCTCTATGAAGCCCCTCCTCCTGAAAAGCACACTGTGCTCTGATTGGTCGGCTGGATCAGTGTGCTGTGATTGGTCGAGTGTGTTTGGGAAATGTCCCGCCCCTTACCATAACCGCCAGTTTAACACACTACTGACTAACTCAAACAGGCCCCGCCCCTTTATTATGCGCATTAATTATTATAATGAGGAATATTGTGACGTGTTCGTTCCCGGGAGAATCTCGAGACTACAGTGGAGGCGTTTCAGGAGTTCAGAAACACTGACACTGATATAGAGAAGAACTGGAGCTGTACATGATCACACACTGAAGATGAAGAACAATAGATCCTCTTGAAGATTATTCCAGGAGCGTTACGATCTTTCTGCATTGTGACGATATTCTTACGACACATTTTAACTCTCATGACTGTGTGTGAATAGACACTTTCCTTTTGTGTTTGTCTGTAATTCTCATTATTCTAATTGGTAACTTTCATTAGACCCTCATTAATTATAATACAGTGATTTGCCTATTTAAATTAGAGGCAGTAAAACAAACTCCATGATGTAAATTAGTGTGCGTTTCTAACTATGGGAATTGTTTAGAAAATTAACTCTTTCAGACACACTTTCATAAAAACTCATCATCACATCTCGTTTGTTTTATTGTGTTTGATAACATTCTAGAAATTACATATTAGATAAACTTAATTTCACAGGCAGCATTTCATGTGTATCACAGAATTAAATACTCAAAACTTTTTGCATAATGGACAAAATTGATTGACTGGAAATAATGGACTCAAGTGATTATTTAATCTTCACGGACTCTGTAAAATACCAACTATTAACTACAGATAGGCATACATTTTTTTATTATCAACTAAAGCTACATTAGAAACTATGGAGTTTCCTTTGTGTCTTTTTTATTCAATCAAACATCCTACGTTTGAGAGTAAAACTAATTATTTTGTAATTCAAATTTTTTTTTTTTTTTTTTGCTCAAAAAAAAAAAGTTGAAGATAAAATGATTTGCAGTGCATGTAAATCTTTGAAAACCTTTATTTTTATTTGTGCATTTGGAACACTTTTAATCACAAACGCACAAATGCTGCTGTCTTTTTTTGTGGGTCTACTACCGTATTTTCCGGACTATAAGTCGCACCAGTCAAAAAATGCGTCATGAAGAGGAAAAAAACATATATAAGTCGCACTGGACTATAAGTCGCATTTATTTAGAAATTTATTTCATACAATTTAATCTGGAAAGGCGAGTTATTCAACTAC
>NC_136886.1:35353401-35363401 GCF_949152265.1 Phoxinus phoxinus
TTTATTCAGCTTTCAGATGAGGTATAAATCTCAATTAAAAGAATTGACCCGTGTGACTGGTTTTGTGGTCCAGGGTCACATATACACCAGGGATTTTTATGTAGGAAGTGGAAGTGAACATTAGTCGTCCCACTGGACAAGTTAAATTTCAAACACAATAAATGCCATGTTACTTCACGTTATGTGCCGCTCATTGCGTCTATTTTACAGATTTAATTTTACCGATTTGAAACGAAGACATTTTTCCCCCACAATCCGTCGAACCAGCGTCCAACTCAGAATGCTTTGATTGGCCAATCAGGAGTCGGGCCAAGTTGATTTTTTTTTACTTGCCTCAAAGCGCCAGGAAAAGCTCCAAAAACAAGTCGCCGTACAGTCACACCAACAGCACCATACCAATTAAAATGGGATCGAAAATTTATAACCAAATGGAAATGAATTCGACTGGGTTTATGAAGACGGAGTAATGGCGTCTGTCGGGGAAACCCAACCCGGCTGACAAGTGACGTTAGCTAGCTAGCGTCCGCAGCCGTGTACTGTCAACAAGCATTACCGCATTTGTATTGGTTAAATGTACATAGTTAAATATTAGCTAATGTTCAGATGTAAAGTAGCTACACGGTTTAAAGAATCCGTTGGTAAATCAGCCTCTGCCGGGTAGAAAGTGGCATTTATCAAAAATAAATGATATAATTATAAATCTTTACCCGGACAAGTGACTTTTGTGCATGGACAAGTGAAACATAAATGTACTTGTCCGAAGGACCAGTGCCTCAAAAAGTTACTGTCAAGCCCTGAACACTATTTTATTGCATGTTGAGAAACTAATGATAATCAACATTGAAAATGAAAACCTCAAAAATGTTAATTTGCCACAATTGATACCATGTCAATGTGCTAAAAGCAAGCGTACATTTCTATATAAAAAAAACCCAGACATGTTCTTATCATATTTATGAATCTGAAATTATGTTTACACACGGATCTGAAGTCAAACTGATTCAGAATCCAGATTGCAGCTGACGGAGGCCTGTGCGGATTCAGCAACACAATGCTTCACTTATATATTTAAATTACAAGTTCCGATCATATTTATGAATCTGAAATTATGTTTACACACGGATCTGAAGTCAAACCGATTCAGAATCCGGATTGCAGCTGACGGAGGCCTGTGCGGATTCAGCAACACAATGCTTCACTTATATATTTGACTCAGTCGTCACTAGAGAAGCAAAAGCAAGTTGATTTTTGGGTTTGACAACATAATCTGTTCGTTCCGAGACACAAAACAACATCAGATCAAACCGGGAAGCGAATCAACATCAGGAATATTAATAGCAGTAGCAGCGCGTGTTATTGGACCGTAATAAGACGCCCGTGATGTTTTTGGTTTTGCTTTCTGACCGAGCAGACGCCGCTCTCCATCCTCGCGACCTGTGTGTGTGTGTGTGTGTGTGTGTCTCACCCATCGCCTGACGCTCCTCTAGATGTTCATTGCGGATGGAGGCTCAGGGTGGAGGTGAAGGCGGGCGAACCGAAGCTTTTGTTCGCATCGGAGCGTCGGGATCGCGCGTCGGATCTCGCGGATGATGCTTCAGTGACGCGCGGCCGGCGATGCGGGCGGATCGCACGCGTCTCGATCGTCTGTGTGTAAATCCATCGCAAGGCGCAGAAGAAAGGGAGAGAAACGCGCTCCTGATGCGTCGACGCGTTCGCCCCGCTTGATCTCCGTGAACGGGCGCGCGGAGCCCGAGCTTCAGTGCTTCTCTCTCGGTGTGTTTTCTGCTGAGATGACGCTCTTCCGCCCAGCAGTGTGTTCGGTGTGTGTGTGTGTGTGTGTCCGTCGGTACCGAGAGAGAGACCCGCAGCTCCGCCCTCCGGACCACCGACACACACACACACACACACACACACCGAGTGCGACAACCAGCGGATCACCTCAGCATCCTCTCACGCGCTGCTCTTCATCCTCCGCGCGCTATTCTTCATCAATAGCTTATATTTAACACGTTTATCATGCTTCATTTACATATAAAACACGGATTGATATTTTAGCACATAAAGCGCAATATACACTATTATCTCAGCTAAATGAACCTCTCATATGAAAACTAGTTGATTTTGGACACATACAACATCTCTAATGTAGGCTATTATTTGTTTTACGTCCCTTTCCCAACTCTATCCAGAAATTAAGATAATTCAACAACGTAGTAATTCATATATTAATAAATTGTAGTGAATGTGAATTTAGTTCCTCACTTTTTTTTAACACAACCGTTACTCCAGGAGTTTATATTCCCGTTACTAAATAACATTCCTTATAAATGTGACGCACAGGAAGTGACCTCATTTGAACTTGTTCAGATACATATTTTTATGCTAGATAGGCTATATATATACATGCTCATATAAAACAATGACTTATATTTGAGCACATAAAGCGCAAACTAGTATCTCACCTAAAGAACCTCGCATATGAAAACTAGTTGTTTTTAGACACATAAAACATAAAATCTAAGAATGTAATGTTTTTTAGTTCCTCACATTTGATTTAGCACAACCCTGTCACTGCAGTTCTTCCCGTTACCAAGTAACATTCCTTATAAATGTGACGGAACTTATTCTGGAATATTATTGTATTATGTTATCAATAGTTGCTAATGTTTTTTTTGTTTTTTTTTAAGTATTTAATGCAAAAAAATAACATATATCGGGTTTGTCTGATGTTAGTTCTTTTCTATTTTCCCCAAGAAATATTAATTATAAATGATCCCTAAAAGAATATATTGTGATATACTTCATTTTGCATGGTAAATATTACACCCATACATTTTTTTTTTCAAAATGCATACCTAAACATAATTTATTCTTAATAGAGATGGAGTCGTTACAAATGTTAATTAATGACAAAAAGACTTCAACTTTATGGAGAAATAATTCTTTATAATATAATCTTGCAATCTTAAATGCGTCCCTATGGAAAAATAAAAATATTTCTCCTTTTGTTTGTTTATCCTCCAGAATGTTTGCAGCTATGATGATAATGCAATATCTATATTTGAATAATTATTTCCTGTATGTTGAAACCTGTTATATGACTCATTTGGTTCCATAATTAAAATTTTATTTTTTATAAATTGGAGTGTTTCTCATCTCAGCATTTCTCAAAATCAGCCGTTCAGCTCAACGTTACTGTAAGAAAAATGACCAAAGATATATATATATATAATTTGCAGAAGTTGCAAATCCCACAGAAAATGAAACTGATCTAAATGAAAAACATTTGACTTGCTGTGGTTGACGGATCATGTCATGACACACTTTTGAAAGCACCCCTCAGTTCTGCTTTGTGAAAGCTAAACTAACATCTGGCATCTGATCATTCTGACATCTGACAACGAATGTGTTCTGATAATGGTTTTTCCATTAGAGGATTCATCATTACAGTATCATGTGTTTTCCAGGAACCTCAAAACAAGAAGTCTCGCCTGAGATGGAAGCAAATCCACTTGTTATAGCGCCACCTTGTGGCTCATTCTAAGAAACACATTGCAAATCCTGCAAATGCATCTTGAAATTCATGAAGATAAGACATTCAAAGGCATCTTTAGATGTTTCTTGTTGTTGCAGATGACGACCGCACAGCAACTTGTACATTAGTTCTTCATTAAAGGGCACCTATTATGCAAAATTCACTTTTACAGTGTTTGAACATAAATGTGTGTTGGCAGTGTGTGTACACAACCACCCTATAATGATACAAATCCAACCAGTGTTTTTTTTTAAATCCCCATAAATCATAAGCACTGTCTCAGAACGAGCTGTTCTCAGAATCAATGCAATGTGACGTAGAATTGCACAAGCCCCGCCCATGACTGTTGATTGACACTGCAGTTTGAGCATGGACCCGCCCTGAGTGAGCTGGACACAGGCCCCGCCCACGACTGTTGATTGACACTGCAGTTTGAGCATAGACCCGTCCTGAGTGAGCTGGACACAGGCCCCGCCCATGACTGTTGATTGACACTGCAGTTTGAGCATAGACCCGCCCTAAATGTGAGCTAGACACAGGCCCCGCCCACGACTGTTGATTGACACTGCAGTTTGAGCATAGACCCGCCCTGAGTGAGCTGGACACAGGCCCCGCCCATGACTGTTGATTGACACTGCAGTTTGAGCATAGACCCGTCCTGAGTGAGCTGGACACAGCCCACGACTGTTGATTGACACTGCAGTTTGAGCATAGACCCGCCCTGAGTGAGCTAGACACAGGCCCCGCCCACGACTGTTGATTGACACTGCAGTTTGAGCATAGACCCGCCCTGAGTGAGCTGGACACAGGCCCCGCCCATGACTGTTGATTGACACTGCAGTTTGAGCATAGACCCGCCCTGAGTGAGCTGGACACAGGCCCCGCCCATGACTGTTGATTGACACTGCAGTTTGAGCATAGACCCGCCCTGAGTGAGCTGGACACAGGCCCCGCCCATGACTGTTGATTGACACTGCAGTTTGAGCATAGACCCGCCCTGAGTGAGCTAGACACAGGCCCCGCCCACGACTGTTGATTGACACTGCAGTTTGAGCATAGACCCGCCCTGAGTGAGCTGGACACAGGCCCCGCCCATGACTGTTGATTGACACTGCAGTTTGAGCATAGACCCGCCCTGAGTGAGCTAGACACAGGCCCCGCCCACGACTGTTGATTGACACTGCAGTTTGAGCATAGACCCGCCCTGAGTGAGCTAGACACAGGCCCCGCCCACGACTGTTGATTGACACTGCAGTTTGAGCATAGACCCGCCCTGAGTGAGCTGGACACAGGCCCCGCCCATGACTGTTGATTGACACTGCAGTTTGAGCATAGACCCGCCCTGAGTGAGCTAGACACAGGCCCCGCCCACGACTGTTGATTGACACTGCAGTTTGAGCATAGACCCGCCCTAGCTCTGTGGGCATTATTGTCCGACTTGAACACCATTACTGTGAGTTTCTGTTTTGATATATCATCTTTCTGAGAGATGAGATTGTTCTGGCTCTGAGGCGAGCTGGATAGGCTCCGCCCCCTGTGCGTGGAACCGCATCTCATTAACTTTTAAAGGAGTTTTTCTCAGCCCCCAAAAAAATGACAATTTAAACATGATGTAAAGAATGATCTGTGGGGTATTTTGAGCTAAAACTTCACTTACACACTCCGGGAACATCAGAGACTTATTTAATATCTTGTGAAAAGGGGAATAATAGGTGCTCTTTAAACGACTGACCGGGTCTCTGACACACACACGCTTAGGAAGAAAAAAGAGGGACGCACCACGATATATCGGCCGCCATATCGGTATAAATATATGTTAGTTTTAAATGTTATCGGCGTAATAAGAACATTTGGCAGATATATTAAAGCTGATAAATAATGGATTATAAGACTCTTCAGATGCGCACTGTTCATCATGATGGTTTTGAAATGCTTGAAATATGATGGGAATCACTTCAAAAAGGAAAATACAGTTCAGTGCAACATACGCAGCGCAAGTCTGTCATAGAAGCTACATAAACTGAACATATAATTAATTATAGAACATTATAATTGTGTGCTTGAGACCTGGTTTTAATGGCGAGACTTGTTTTTGTAATCAGGCTCTCAAAAATTATATAACATTTTTATTTAGATTTATCGGCCAATATATCGGCTATCGACTTTCAAATATAAAGAATTATCGGTTTCGGCCAAAATGAAAATTTCAGTGCATCTCTGAGAAAAATCGAGCCGGGAATAAGAGCCTCTAATGTTTATTATAGGAAACAGAAAACACACACACACACACACACACACACACACACACACACACACACACGCAGGTTTAACTGCACTTGCTTATCTTCCTGAAAACAGACGTCAAACTTCACAGAAGCAGAAAGAAGCTCAGAGAAATGAACGGTTATAAAACTCAAGGACAGCACTGTGATGAATACACACACGTCATTGTGAACGACCACAGTCTGCGGAGACACTGGGGCGCTCTTCCCTGGATACAGTCGTCGAGCTCTTCTGGTCATGCATACGGCCCACAATCATCCTGTACACTGAACTATCCCCTTAAGCACAGACCCAGAGTCCACATCCCGCACTCCACGGGCTCTTGTGTGTCCCGTCACTGCGGGCCCATCTCCCCCGCCGGGCCGTCGCTGTGGTCCATCCCCCAGAGCCGGTAGAACTGGCTGAAGTCCACGTACGGCGGCACGCGGCCGGTCTCGTCGGGTTGCGCCGCTTGGCTGCGCCGGAACAGGCTGCCGTCCCCCGAGCTGGAGCTGGAGCTCTGCGTGTGTGTGTTCGTCGACTGCAGCGTCGCTGTGGGACTCTGGCTGAGGGGCGGGGCACAGAGAGAGAGAGGGGCGGAGTCAGGGCGAGGGGCGGAGTCAGAGAGAGGGGCACGGTCAGAGACACAGGTGAGGATGGGGGTGGGGTCATAGACACAGGTGGGGGCGGGGTCAGAGGCACAGGTGAAGATGGGGGCGGGATTAGAGACACAGGTGGAGGAGGGATCAGATACACAGGTGGGGGTGGGGTCAGAGACAGAGAAAGGGGCGGGGTCAAAGACACAGGTGAGAATGGGGGCGGGATTAGAGACACAGGTGGAGGTGGGGTCAGAGACAGAGAAAGGGGTGGGGTCAAAGACACAGGTGAGGATGGGGGCGGGGTCAGAGACACAGGTGAGGAGGATGGGGGCGGGGTCACAGACACAGGTGAGGATGGGGGCGGGGTCAGAGACAGAGAAAGGGGCGGGGTCAAAGACACAGGTGGGGGTTGGGTCAGAGACACAGTTGAGGATGGGGGCGGGGTCAAAGACACAGGTGGGGGCGGGGTCCAATACACAGGTGAGGATGGGGGCGGAGTCAGAGACACAGGTGGGGGCGGAGTCAGAGACACAGGTGGGGGTTGGGTCAGAGACACAGGTGAGGATGAGGGCGGGGTCAGAGACAGAAAAAGAGGCGGGGTCAGAGACACAGGTGAGGATGGGGTCAGAGACAGAAAAAGGGGCGGGGTCAGAGACACAGGTGAGGATGGGGTCAGAGACAGAGAAAGGGGCGGGGTCAGAGACAGAATAAGGGGCAGGGTCAGAGACACAGGTGAGGATGGGGTCAGAGACAGAGAAAGGGGCGGGGTCAGAGACAGAGAAAGGGGCAGGGTCAGAGACACAGGTGAGGATGGGGTCAGAGACAGAGAAAGGGGCAGGGTCAGAGACACAGGTGAGGATGGGGGCGGGGTCAGAGACACAGGTGAGGATGGGGTCAGAGACAGAGAAAGGGGCAGGGTCAGAGACACAGGTGAGGACGGGGGCGGGGTCAGAGACACAGGTGAGGATGGGGTCAGAGACACAGATGGGGGCGGGGTCAGAGACACAGGTGAGGATGGGGGCGGGGTCAGAGACAGAAAAAGGGGCGGGGTCAGAGACACAGGTGAGGATGGGGTCAGAGACAGAGAAAGGGGCAGGGTCAGAGACAGAGAAAGGGGCAGGGTCAGAGACACAGGTGAGGATGGGGTCAGAGACACAGATGGGGGCGGGGTCAGAGACACAGGTGAGGATGGGGGTGGGGTCAGAGACACAGGTGAGGATGGGGGTGGGGTCAGAGACACAGGTGAGGATGGGGGCGGGGTCAGAGACACAGGTGAGGATGGGGGCGGGGTCAGAGACACAGGTGGGGGCGGGGTCAGGACTCTCACTGATAGGCTGTAAGGTGTCTACGGTCAGGGGAATCAGAGGACTCATTAGACTACAGTTAAGTGAGGGGCCGTGGAGAGAGGTGTGTGTGTTATTATCTGTACACGGTTATAAACTCATCAGGTGTCGGAAGCTACAATCGCTGAGGCACAGGGTTCCTATAGTTAACTAAAACATTACTTGAAATAAACTGAAATACAATATTTAAAATATATATATTATATATATATAATATATAAGCGTTTTATTTTTTAGTTTAATTTATTTTAGTATATTTAGTTTAACTTTATGACTAACTAGAACTGAAATAAAAATGATAGCCAAAAGTTTGGAATAATTGGGATTTTAAAAATGGTTGTTTGCGAGAAGTCTCTTTTGCTCACTAAGGCTGCATTTATTTTTTCAAAAACAAACTTTGTGTGTGAGTGAGTGAGAGTGTGTGTGTGTTACCCAGCGGTGGGTGTGTGGGTGTCTGTGTGTGTGTTACCCAGCGGTGGGTGTGTGGGTGTCTGTGTGAGTGTGTGTGTTACCCAGCGGTGGGTGTGGGTGTCTGTGTGAGTGTGTGGGTGTGTGTGTGTGTGTTACCCAGCGGTGTGTGTGTGTGTGTGTGTTACCCAGCAGTAGGTGTGTCTCCCTCCAGTGTGGACGCTGTGTTGGAGCCGTTGGTCAGTGTTCCCTGCGCCGGCATGACCAGAGAGAGTGTGACGCTGGTCTTACTGGTGCTCTGATGGTTCGAGTACGGCACCGACACGGGGTAGATCCGCCCGCCTGCCACACACACCCACCCACACACACACACACACACACACACACACACACACACACACACACACACACACACACAGTCAGTAAATGCACCTAATTGTGAAAGACTACAAAATGACTTCTACTATTTATACTCCACCAGTGAAACGTCTTGGATCAGTGAGATTTTCTATGTTTTTAAAAGAGTCTCTTGAATGTCAAGAATGTCACATGATCTTCAGAAATCAGTGTAATATGAGGATCTGATGCTCAAGACACATTTATGATTATCACAAAAGCTTTCTTTTTTAGATAAATGCTGATCTTATGAACTTTCTAAACATCAAAAAATCCTGAAATAAAAATGTACACGACAGTTTTCAACACTGATAATAATCATAAATGTGTCTTGAGCATCAGATCATCATATTACACTGACTTCTGAAGGTCATGTGACACTGAAGACTGGAGTAATGAACAGAAATGCAGTAGTGTTAGCTGCGCGGCGATGAGGTTCACCTTGCGTGGGCGTGAGAGAGCCGTCCACGAGTGTGTCGTTGATGACTCTGATCAGTAAAGTCATGTCCTCGTGTTTGGCGCAGTGTGTTGCTCTCTGTCTGCCGCTCACGTACACGTCATGATGAAGCCGCTTGACTCGCTCCACCACCGACTGCGCCGCCGCCTCCAGGGTGGCCTGCTGGGCCAGCTCCGCTGCTACCATGGCAACCACCTCCTGCAGGGCATCATGGGAAATGTAGTTCAGGATATCAAATCTATGCCATTGTTTTTGGAGCCTCAGAAATAGTGGAGTTCAGTTCGGTAGCTCTAATCTAAAATCACCATGACATTTATTGGTGCCCATCATTTTGATCGAAACATTTTACTTTTTTGTTTTGTTAAATTTTTTTACTTGATCGGAATGATAAGTAACTTGGTAAAATAATTTCAACAGGTTAAATGGTCCTGAACACAACAGTCACACTTGTGCTGCTCGCGGTCAAAAATGAGCGCATTGTAAATGAATGTGAGAGTTTCCTCTAGTGGAAGCGTTTGGTACTGCAGCCGAACACACTCTCACTGAACGCTCATTTACTGAGATATCAGCCTCACATCTGGAACACGACTTGTTTAGATTTATGGCTTTGATTTTCTTGCAGTTTTAGAGTAAAACATGATTTTGAAAATATATATTTCATATACAAATTGCAAATAGTATTTTTGTGCATTTTTCATAACAATAAATGTAAAACTTTGTAAATTTCATTTTTTTAAACTTTTTTCACTTCAGCAATAATCTGCCACGCGTCGTCTTTAAAAAGAGATCAAATGTGATCTTAAATAAGATTTTAAATAATGTAAATTTAATTTAGTACCATAAAATCGCCTAAAAATACAAAATATTAAATTAAATAAAACATTATCGAACTAAAATATAGTGCATTAATTTCATTGAAAAACAATATAATTTCGGTCATACGCGATACGTGAGTAAATCCTGAATGAGAATAAGTTCCTCTTGCAGCATCTCTTCTCTT
>NC_136886.1:35368401-35390901 GCF_949152265.1 Phoxinus phoxinus
ACTGAGGTTTCTACCATTCTTTCATGAATTTTCATGTTCATCACTATTTCAAAATAAAGGTCTGAACACGCCTCAGGAGGATGAACATATTCTTGTTGCAAATTGATAAATTACGGCTCTACGGCTAAATGTAATTTATTTTGAAAATCAGTCACCAAATATGTAAACTAGAGATTGTAAGCTTTCAAATGATATATAGTTTGTCAAGATTAGTTTAGGTTTAGTATAGGATATTACTGTTTTAAATATGTAATGGCTGTGGCAATATAAGGGGTTAAACATTCCTATGCTGTGAGTCTGTGTGTGTGTGTGTGTGTGTGTGTGTGTGTGTGTGTGTGTGTGTCCTCACCTCAGGAAGCTGTGTCTGTAGATTAGCCTTCTCAGCGAGAGCGTCGTCGATCGTCTCGAAGTAGCTCTTCTCTACAACATCGAACGCCTGAGAGTTTGAGAGACACGGATCATCCACATGACGGAGAACTGGATGATGATAATAATAATAATAATAATAATAATAATACAGTAGAGCTGCTGATATCTGGAATTAAACTGGTTTCATAATTAATGAACTTTGCATCGCTATTACTGGTACTGTAAAATTAAATTCCAGGACTTTAAGCACTACTTTTTTTTCAAGAACTTCAACCAGAGATCTCACTTATCAAACAATATCTTTATGATCTTTCAAATGTAAAAAAGGTAAATAGAAATATAGAAATAAACTAATAAAAAAGCCGATACAAATAAAGTGCAGCGGATGCAACGGCTGGAAACTGTAGCCACACACACACACACACACACACACACACTACGACAGAGATATCGCTTTCTTTATTCAAACTGATTTATTTCCATGAATATATGATTGAGCTGAAGAAGGAAATCTGGATCATAGACTCTGATATTTATGAGCAATATCACACTCATAACCATGAGGAATGCCTCTATATCTACAGGTGCTGGTCATAAAATTAGAATATCATCAAAAAGTTCATTTATTTCAACTTTAATTCAACTTAACAAGTAAAACTAATATATTATATAGACTCATTACATGCAAAGTGAGATATTTAAAGCCTTTATTTGTTATAATTGTGATGATTATGGCTTACAGCTTATGAAAACCACGAAATCTAAATCCCAGAAAATGAGAATATTGCATGAAATCACACAGTAATACCATTGTCATCTTCATCTTCATACTTCTCAGTTGGCCAGCATTTCTAAAAATCATTTTTTTGTATTGATTTTAAGTAATATTCAAATTTTCTGAGATACTGAATTTGTGATTTTCATTAGTTGTCAGTTATAATCATGAAAAATGAAAAGAAATAAACATTTGAAATATATCAGTCTGTGTGTAATGAATGAATATAATATACAAGTTTCACTTTTTGAATGGAAATACTGAATTAAATCAACTTTTTCATGATATTCTAATTATATGACCAGCACATGTACATCAAACGGGCTTGATTATGTGTGATTAATTTCACATACTCAAGCGCTTTTCAAGTACTTCTTCATTAATATATGTTTTCAAGGCTTTTCCGGGACTTACATTTCAAAGTCAAATTCAAGCATTTTAATATGAACCCTGGGCGGGGCTATAACCTGTCACTCACATGAGATCAGCCAATAGCAAACCACAACCATCCAATCAGTTCCCCACAGACACAATCAAGCCCCGCCCACAGACACAATCAAGCCCCGCCCACATGTGTTCTTGCTCCTGAAGCACTTCTCTCGATATACGGCACAGTAGAGGAGAGAAGACCAGCACTACTGCACTTTCATGACCACTGTAAGCCTGTGTCCGGGTCTGGTACCTGAGAGAGGATTCTGCGCAGGTCCGAGTCGGTGTGACCGGCGCTCAGCTGACCCAACAGGAGCTCGGCCGTCAGACACTGGGACACGAAACTGGACACGCGGCTGCCGTCGTACCCGTTAAACACCCCGTACAGGAAGCAGAACTCCGTGCTGAGGAGGAAACAGGACGTGACATCAGTTCAGCCTGACTCCGCCCCTCTGGTCAAAAATAACCGAGATTTATTTTTTTATTTCAATGAAATTAATGCACTATATTTTAGTTTAACAAAAAAATTTATTTAATATTTTGTATTTTTATGGGATTTTATGGCACTAAATTATATTTACACTGTATTTATAATCCATTTATTCACTTTTTGAGTATAGACCTAAAAAATTACATTTCCAACTGAAACTGTTGTAAATCTTGAATGCTTTCGAGCGACAGACTGAAGTTTGATCAGTTTTTAAAGACGACACTTGGCAGATTATTGCTGAAGTGGAAAAAGTTACAGAATTTTACATTAATTGTTATCAGTGAGAGTGTGTTCGGCTGCAGTACCACACGCTTCCACTAGAGGAAATTAACCATTATATTGTGTGTGTGTGTGTGTGTGTGTGTTCACACAGCAAGTGCCAAAACCAAGTTACGTACCATTCCAATGAAGAAAAAAAACAAAAAAACAAACAAATGTGCAGTGTTTGGAGCAGCACCAGAGGTTCACCTGAAGCGCAAGTGCCCGTCCTCGTTCGGGTGGCTCTGGGTCCCCTTCCCGTCGGGCCCGTACGAGCAGTTCGGGGCCGACCCGACGCCACACAGCTGACAGAGAGGAAGATCATCCGTCCAGCTCTGATGCTGCAATCACACACAACACACACATCTGACCCGTCACAGAACACACACATCTGACCCATCACACAACACACACATCTGACCCATCACAGAACACTAGGGCTGGTCCGAATACCATTTTTTGAGCTTCGAAGCTTCGGTAGTAATGAACATCGAATATTCGAAGCTTCGGAGAGAGGGTGCTGAACATAATCTTCTCTCTAATAAAAGCAGGAATCTCTATGTGTCTCTGTTTGCATTTTGATTATTTCGAGAACCGTTCATCCAATCGACTTCACAAGGGAGTGCAGTGTCGATTTGGTGCAATATAGATAGACACGTGAGACGCGACACATTCAGAATTAATAAACTTTTAATAAACGACAGAACAGCGTGAGCGGGAAGCGGCGCGCCTCAACGCGGGCTGGGCTTATGCTCCGAGAACGCGGACACTGCACTATAGTGATATAAAACGCACACACACAGGTCTGTTAAATTAAGCAATACTTTTAAGGTAGTCTAATAATTTAAATAAAGAAAAACTAAATTTAAATAAAGAAAAACTAAATTAAAAAAAAGTAAAACGAAATTTAAATAAAGAAAAAACTAAATTTAAATAAAGAAAAAACGAAATTTAAATAAAGAAAAACTAAATTTAAATAAAGAAAAACGAAATTTAAATAAAGAAAAAACGAAATTTAAATAAAGAAAAAACGAAATTTAAATAAAGAAAAAACGAAATTTAAACTAAGAAAAAATGAAATTTACATAAAGAAAAACGAAATTTAAATAAAGAAAAACGAAATTTAAATAAAGAAAAAACAAAATTTAAATAAAGAAAAAACGAAATTTAAATAAAGAAAAACGAAATTTAAATAAAGAAAAAACGAAATTTAAATAAAGAAAAAACTAAATTTAAATAAAGAAAAACGAAATTTAAATAAAGAAAAAACGAAATTTTAATAAAGAAAAACGAAATTAAGTTAAATTAAAAACGAGATTAATTTAGATTGATAATAACGGGTAAAAAGTCTAATAAATTTTGTTTCTATTATTTTCCACAATGTCAAAACAACGCAGCTTAACCCAAAACACAAGCTCATCATGCACTTCCACATGCACTTCCACACACACTCCGCTGTTCTCATGCACTTCCACACACACTCCGCTGTTCTGCTCTAGAACACTCCCGTTGCTGGAACACTTAAGCCTCTGTTATACTCCAGTTTGGACGCGTACACGACAGCTGCGCACAGCTCGGACGCAGACTACTTGTATTTATACTTTCTGCTGAGGTCCGCTCTACTTGCGCAGTAGATCGGTCTGGCCAGTATAATCGATAATATTTTAAATATTTATAGTTTATATTTGCATTTATGTCAAAACCTATCACTTTCAAACATCAAAATTACATTTATTAATATGTATTCGTGTCAAAATGACATATTAACATCTTAGGCGTTGGTTCTTTTTCTACCATGCACGTGTTTTCCTGAGACTCGTGTATCAGCAGGTAGTGTGCAAACTCCAACCTGTCAACATGGGTGCCGAAATAAAAACGGACATGCCACGCAGCCAGTGTGTCGCCGGCCTTATTCAAGTGCAAATGAGAACCGTTTCGCGGGGGATCCCAGGTGTGCAAAAAAAAAAAAAAAAACACGAATATTCGAATGTCAAATTTTCAAATCGAATACCAACCCACCGAACGAATATTCGATTATTCGGGTTCAGCCCTACAGAACACACACATCTGACCCATCACACAACACACACATCTGACCCATCACAGAACACACACATCTGACCCATCACACAACACACACATCTGACCCACCACACAACACACACATCTGACCCATCACAGAACACACACATCTGACCCATCACACAACACACACATCTGACCCATCACACAACACACACATCTGACCCATCACACAACACACACATCTGACCCATCACACAACACACACATCTGACCCATCACAGAACACACACATCTGACCCGTCACACAACACACACATCTGACCCATCACACAACACACACATCTGACCCATCACAGAACACACACATCTGACCCATCACACAACACACACATCTGACCCATCACAGAACACACACATCTGACCCATCACACAACACACACATCTGACCCATCACACAACACACACATCTGACCCATCACAGAACACACACATCTGACCCATCACACAACACACACATCTGACCCATCACAGAACACACACATCTGACCCATCACACAACACACACATCTGACCCATCACAGAACACACACATCTGACCCATCACACAACACACACATCTGACCCATCACAGAACACACACATCTGACCCATCACACAACACACACATCTGACCCATCACAGAACACACACATCTGACCCATCACAGAACACACACATCTGACCCATCACACAACACACACATCTGACCCATCACAGAACACACACATCTGACCCATCACAGAACACACACATCTGACCCATCACACAACACACACATCTGACCCATCACAGAACACACACATCTGACCCATCACACAACACACACATCTGACCCATCACAGAACACACACATCTGACCCATCACACAACACACACATCTGACCCATCACAGAACACACACATCTGACCCATCACACAACACACACATCTGACCCATCACAGAACACACACATCTGACCCGTCACACAACACACACATCTGACCCACCACACAACACACACATCTGACCCATCACAGAACACACACATCTGACCCATCACAGAACACACACATCTGACCCACCACACAACACACACATCTGACCCATCACAGAACACACACATCTGACCCGTCACACAACACACACATCTGACCCACCACACAACACACACATCTGACCCGTCACACAACACACACATCTGACCCATCACAGAACACACACATCTGACCCGTCACACAACACACACATCTGACCCACCACACAACACACACATCTGACCCGTCACACAACACACACATCTGACCCATCACAGAACACACACATCTGACCCGTCACACAACACACACATCTGACCCACCACACAACACACACATCTGACCCATCACAGAACACACACATCTGACCCATCACACAACACACACATCTGACCCACCACACAACACACACATCTGACCCATCACAGAACACACACATCTGACCCGTCACACAACACACACATCTGACCCACCACACAACACACACATCTGACCCATCACAGAACACACACATCTGACCCATCACACAACACACACATCTGACCCATCACACAACACACACATCTGACCCACCACACAACACACACATCTGACCCATCACACAACACACACATCTGACCCATCACACAACACACACATCTGACCCATCACACAACACACACATCTGACCCATCACACAACACACACATCTGACCCACCACACAACACACACATCTGACCCATCACACAACACACACATCTGACCCACCACACAACACACACATCTGACCCATCACAGAACACACACATCTGACCCGTCACACAACACACACATCTGACCCACCACACAACACACACATCTGACCCATCACAGAACACACACATCTGACCCATCACAGAACACACACATCTGACCCATCACACAACACACACATCTGACCCATCACACAACACACACATCTGACCCATCACAGAACACACACATCTGACCCATCACACAACACACACATCTGACCCACCACACAACACACACATCTGACCCATCACAGAACACACACATCTGACCCGTCACACAACACACACATCTGACCCACCACACAACACACACATCTGACCCATCACAGAACACACACATCTGACCCATCACAGAACACACACATCTGACCCGTCACACAACACACACATCTGACCCACCACACAACACACACATCTGACCCATCACAGAACACACACATCTGACCCGTCACACAACACACACATCTGACCCACCACACAACACACACATCTGACCCGTCACACAACACACACATCTGACCCATCACAGAACACACACATCTGACCCGTCACACAACACACACATCTGACCCACCACACAACACACACATCTGACCCATCACAGAACACACACATCTGACCCATCACAGAACACACACATCTGACCCGTCACACAACACACACATCTGACCCATCACAGAACACACACATCTGACCCATCACAGAACACACACATCTGACCCGTCACACAACACACACATCTGACCCGTCACACATCACACACATCTGACCCATCACAGAACACACACATCTGACCCATCACAGAACACACACATCTGACCCGTCACACAACACACATCTGACCCGTCACAGAACACACACATCTGACCCGTCACAGAACACACACATCTGACCCGTCACAGAACACACACATCTGACCCGTCACAGAACACACACATCTGACCCATCAGCCATCACACATCTGACCCGTCACACAACACACACATCTGACCCATCACACAACACACATCTGACCCGTCACACAACACACACATCTGATCCATCACAGAACACACATCTGACCCGTCACACAACACACACATCTGATCCATCACAGAACACACACATCTGACCCGTCACACAACACACATCTGACCCGTCACACAAAACACACACATCTGACCCATCACACAACACACATCTGACCCATCACACAACACACACATCTGACCCGTCACAGAACACACACATCTGACCCATCACACAACACACACATCTGACCCGTCACAGAACACACACATCTGACCCGTCACAGAACACACACATCTGACCCATCACACAACACACACATCTGACCCACAGAACACACACATCTGACCCACAGAACACACACATCTGACCCATCACACAACACACACATCTGACCCGTCACACAACACACACATCTGACCCATCACACAACACACACATCTGACCCATCACAGAACACACACATCTGACCCATCACACAACACACACATCTGACCCGTCACAGAACACACACATCTGACCCATCAGCCATCACACACATCTGACCCATCACACAACACACATCTGACCCATCACACAACACACACATCTGACCCGTCACAGAACACACACATCTGACCCATCACACAACACACACATCTGACCCGTCACAGAACACACACATCTGACCCGTCACAGAACACACACATCTGACCCATCACACAACACACACATCTGACCCGTCACAGAACACACACATCTGACCCACAGAACACACACATCTGACCCATCACACAACACACACATCTGACCCACAGAACACACACATCTGACCCATCACACAACACACACATCTGACCCGTCACAGAACACACACATCTGACCCATCAGCCATCACACACATCTGACCCATCACACAACACACATCTGACCCATCACACAACACACATCTGACCCGTCACACAACACACACATCTGACCCATCACAGAACACACATCTGACCCGTCACACAACACACACATCTGATCCATCACAGAACACACACATCTGACCCGTCACAGAACACACACATCTGACCCGTCACACAAAACACACACATCTGACCCATCACACAACACACATCTGACCCATCACACAACACACACATCTGACCCATCACACAACACACACATCTAACCCGTCACAGAACACACACACATCTGACCCATCACACAACACACATCTGACCCATCACACAACACACATCTGACCCATCACACAACACACACATCTGACCCATCACACAACACACATCTGACCCATCACAGAACACACACATCTGACCCATCACACAACACACATCTGACCCATCACACAACACACACATCTGACCCATCACACAACACACATCTGACCCATCACAGAACACACACATCTGACCCATCACACAACACACACATCTGACCCGTCACAGAACACACACATCTGACCCATCAGCCATCACACAACACACATCTGACCCATCACACAACACACATCTGACCCATCACACAACACACATCTGACCCGTCACACAACACACATCTGATCCATCACAGAACACACACATCTGACCCATCACACAACACACATCTGACCCGTCACACAACACACATCTGATCCATCACAGAACACACACATCTGACCCATCACAGAACACACACATCTGATCCATCACAGAACACACACATCTGACCCGTCACAGAACACACACATCTGACCCGTCACACAACACACACATCTGATCCATCACAGAACACACACATCTGACCCGTCACAGAACACACACATCTGACCCATCACACAACACACATCTGACCCATCACACAACACACATCTGATCCATCACAGAACACACACATCTGACCCATCACACAACACACATCTGACCCGTCACACAACACACATCTGATCCATCACAGAACACACACATCTGACCCATCACAGAACACACACATCTGATCCATCACAGAACACACACATCTGACCCGTCACAGAACACACACATCTGACCCGTCACACAACACACACATCTGATCCATCACAGAACACACACATCTGACCCGTCACAGAACACACACATCTG
This sequence comes from Phoxinus phoxinus, assembly GCF_949152265.1. Lineage (NCBI taxonomy): Eukaryota > Metazoa > Chordata > Actinopteri > Cypriniformes > Leuciscidae > Phoxinus > Phoxinus phoxinus. The sequence goes on from NC_136886.1 coordinate 35,377,667, forward strand.
ACCCATCACACAACACACATCTGACCCATCACACAACACACACATCTGACCCATCACACAACACACACATCTGACCCATCACAGAACACACACATCCATCACAGAACACACACATCTGACAATGACACCTTATAATAATATATATTTAAATATAATATCTTGTTTTCTGAAAATGTACAAAAATGAAGCAGGTTTATGAATAAAACTAGACGAGTGAAGTTCGTAGGAACAAACTGTGATGTTGGCGTGACAAAGCCGAATGAAAGATTCATAAGCTTTACACTTAGTGAAGTGGAAAGAGACAGAAAGACATTGCTAGCATTGATTAGCATAAATTCCGGTATTTAACACCTTGAGTCTATATTGTAGTTTGTTTTGGATGAACAAGAGTGGTGGACAACATTTTTTTGACAATGGTTCCTCTCTCGAGTTTTTGACTATAATAGAATTGGCCATGGACCCATTTAACATTGGAGTCAATGGGCATGTCCGAAAATGTCATTAAAACAGCCAATAATGTTCGTTTACAAAACTGTTAAACTCACCGAGTGGTTAGTGGTGTTCGTTGATGATTATAAACAATATATCGTCCGTTTTAGACTTTCAGGCAAGATTTTATATAAAAATGTCTTGAGTCGCTTTTCTTTTCTCTTGTAAACATTGATGTAGGTCCAGCGACTGTCAGTTATTGTGCCAGAGTTTGTAATATTACATGATAAAGTAATACTTCAGTCCGTTGAAAAGAGTAAACAGCGGCATTAATGCAGTAAAGACAGAGATGTAGTTACTGTACTGTCGAAGCTCAGCACACTGAATAAGCACTAAAACTCAAGATTAATTCACGTATGGCACTTTTAATACGCGTGTGTGTGTTAAATCTATAGACTATCCGACAGTAAACGAGTAATAATGAGTGTTGATGATTAGAGAAAAGGACTTTCTTACGCTTTGCATCAGATTCCTGCGCTGCGCCGCCATTGTTGACCGGAAGTGAGTGAGCGTCAGATCTACAGCTCATCTGTGCGCATGCGCGACTCAGCATCACACCAGCTCCATGACTTGGAGATCAGTCCGGTTCCTTTCTTTTCTTTTCTTTCTTTCTTTTTTTTTATCGCTCTAGAAAAATAAATCATGTTTGGTAAATCATAATTATGACATAAAAAGTCTAAATCATGACATAGTCATTTGTGAGATAAAGTCGAAAATATCACGTAAAAAAATCACAATTTTAACTTTTTATGAGCTAACCCTTAAAGCGAACCCGGTTATATTTCCTTTAATTTCTGTGACACGATAATGACAGCACTTGTATTAAACAACAGTGGTTTAAACGAGCTCACTCACAGTTACTAAACTCTTACATAAATAATAATGAGATATTTTTGTCAGCGTGTGTGTGTGTGTGTGTGTGTGAAGCGTGGCCTCTAGTGGTGGATTTCAAAACCGTTACGTTAACGTAAGAGTGACGGGCATCTGTGACGTCACGGCGTTCAGCCAATCGCATTGCTCAGATTACTGGCGTAAAGCTGTTAGTCCAATAGAAGTGCTTTATTTCAGTTGCTGAGCAACGCTTCGGGTTCAGGTTGCCGTGGCGGAAGGAAGACAGATGCACGATAACACACACACGTTCATCTTTATGTGTTGATCAATTCATTATTATTCATTTCTACATAATGGTGAAATTACGAGCTAAATGTGTTGTCGTGGGTAAGAACTTGATTGTTTATGCGCATGCAGATTATTATGTCATATAACTGTTAATGTCATATTTCGCGTTAAACAGCACACATGCTCACATGTTTCGTGTGTGTGTGTGTGTGTGTGTGTGTGTGTGTGTGTGTGTGTGTGTGTGTGTGTGTGTGTGTGTGTTCAGGAGATGCTGCTGTAGGGAAGAGCACACTGTGTCAGATGTTTCGCAGTGATGGTGCTGTCTTTCAGAAAAACTACACTATGGTAAGAACACACACACACACACATCGACGAATAAATCTACATTTCAATTAAACAATTTAATGCCACAATGGCTGATTGATTGATTTAGTCACATCTGTGTGTTTTGCAGAATGTTGGTGTGGAGCTTCTGGAGAAATCAGTGTCTATTCCAGACACCAGTGATACTGTGGTACACACACATCAGAACCACACACACACACACACACACACACACACTCAATGTCACGCACATGCACGCACGTACATACATACTTACAGACTCAATCACACACACACACACACACTAAATCACACACACACACACTCAATCGCACATTCAATCGCACGCACTCACACGCACACACACACACACACACACTCAATGTCACGCACATGCACGCACGTACATGCATACTTACAGACTCAATCACACACACACACACACTAAATCACACACTCAATCGCGCACACACACACACACTCAATGTCACTCACACGTTTTCACACACACACAAACACACACACACACATGCACACGCACATACATGCATACATACATACATACATACAGACTCAATCACACACGCACACTCAATCGCACGCACACACTCAATCGCGTGCACACACACAAACAAACACACACACACTCAATGTCACTCACACGTTTACACACACACGCGCACACACACACACGCGCACACACGCACATGCATACATACATACAGACTCAATCACACACACACTCAATCGCACACACTCAATCGCGTGCACACACACAAACACACACACACACTCAATGTCACTCACACGTTTACACACACACACACACACACACACACACAATCAATCCCACACACTCACACTCAATCGCACACACACTCACACACACAGTCTTCTTACCGTCTCATGGATTGATTGGTGTGTTTTCAGGAGTTCTACATCTTTGACTCAGCGGGACGGGAGCCGTTTGCAGACGCCTGTGAGAACATGGTGAGTTAAACACAACAACCCAAACACACTCCATGTGACCCTGAAGCGTGTGTGTGTGTGTGTGTGTGTGTGATGGTGGTGGTGTGTGTGTGTGATGGTGGTGGTGTGTGTGTGTCAGTGGAAGCAGCCGTGACTCGTCAGTGACGATAATGATGTGTGTGTGTGTGTGTGTGTGTGTGTGATGGTGGTGGTGTGTGTGTGTCAGTGGAAGCAGCCGTGACTCGTCAGTGACGATAATGATGTGTGTGTGTGTGTGTCAGTGGAAGCAGCCGTCGGTGGTGTGTGTGGTGTTTGACATCAGCAGTGAGGTCTCGTTCACCAGCAGCGGCCGCTGGATCGACCGGCTCCGATCGCACTGTGACGGCCTGCATGTGCCAGGTCAGAGGTCACACACACACACACACTGCTCATTCTCACAGTTTAACTCATTGCTGAACTGGCTACTCTCTGCTGTCTCAGACGACGACATCACTTCCTGTCGGCCACCGTAACTTCTGTTGGGTGTAATTCGCTAGCTCACCACTAGATGCTGTTAAAATCACACACACTGCAGCTTTAAAGCAGAGATGAGGAAGCTGTAAAGTAATCTCTGGTTTAAACTCGCGCTCAGTCCTCTCCGCAGTGGATTCTGGGAAACACTGCTTCAGGAAGTGTACATCGAATGTAAATCGAATTCAGACAGGATTGTGGGTATAAAGTAGTGAACAACGAATGTAGGGAATGATGACGTTCACTCAGAATTCGGACACCACTACAAAATGGCCGACACCCGATGTAGTGTACAGGGAGCGGTTCCAGAACATTCCTCAGATCATGACTACAACTCACCGATGATGTGTGTGCTGTTCTCCCTCACAGCGACGTCATTGCTGCAGGATGATGTCATCTACAGGCTAACGGGATGACGTGTGTGTGTGTGTGTGTGTGTGTGATCAGGTGTGCTGGTGGGTAATAAGAGTGACCTGGCGGTCAGGAGAGAGGTGGACGGTGCCGAGGCTCGAGCGTGGGCTCAGACTCACGGGCTGGAGTATCACGAGACGTGTGCTGTGAGTCTTCATCATCTTCATCATCATCGTCTTCATCATCTTCACCACTGAGTCTGTGTGTGTGTGTGTGTGTGTGTGTGTGTGTGTTCTGCAGAGGGAGATCGGACAGTTTGAAGCCCCGTTCCTGAGTTTGGCTCGAGCGTTTCACTCGCTGTATCAGGATCAGATGCAGATCGTCCAGAGCCTCGTTTGAGCAGCAGCTCGTGTGTGTGTGTGTGTGTGTGTGTGTGTGTGTGTGTGTGTGTGTGTGTGTGTGTGTGTGTGTGTGTGTGTGTGAGTGTGTGTGTGTGCGTGAGATAGTGAAAACACTAGTAGTGTGTGTGTGTGATAGTGAAAACACTAGTGTGTGCGTGAGATAGTGAAAACACTAGTAGTATGTGTGTGTGTGTGTGTGTGTGTGTGAGTGTGTGTGTGCGTGAGATAGTGAAAACACTAGTAGTGTGTGTGTGTGATAGTGAAAACACTAGTGTGTGCGTGAGATAGTGAAAACACTAGTAGTGTGTGTGTGTGTGTGTGTGTGTGTGTGTGTGTGTGTGTGTGAAAACACTAGTTGTGTGTGTGTGTGATAGTGAAAACATTAGTAGTGTGTGTGTATGCGCGTGTGATAGTGAAAACACTAGTGTGTGTGTGCGTGATAGTGAAAACACTAGTGTGTGTGTGTGAGAGTGATAGTGAAAACACTAGTGTGTGTGTGTGATAGTGAAAACACTAGTGTGTGTGAGAGAGTGTGATAGTGAAAACACTAGTGTGTGTGTGTGAGAGTGATAGTGAAAACACTAGTGTGTGTGTGTGATAGTGAAAACACTAGTGTGTGTGAGAGAGTGTGATAGTGAAAACACTAGTGTGTGTGTGTGATAGTGAAAACACTAGTGTGTGTGAGAGAGTGTGATAGTGAAAACACTAGTGTGTGTGTGTGATAGTGAAAACACTAGTGTGTGTGAGAGAGTGTGATAGTGAAAACACTAGTGTGTGTGTGTGAGAGTGATAGTGAAAACACTAGTGTGTGTGTGTGATAGTGAAAACACTAGTGTGTGTGAGAGAGTGTGATAGTGAAAACACTAGTGTGTGTGTGAGAGTGTGATAGTGAAAAAACTAGTGTGGGTGTGTTGTGTGTGTGATAGTGAAAACACTAGTGTGTGTGTGTGTGTGTGTGTGAGAGAGTGTGATAGTGAAAACACTAGTGTGTGTGTGTGTGTGTGAGAGAGAGTGTGATAGTGAAAACACTAGTGTGTGTGTGTGAGAGTGATAGTGAAAACACTAGTGTGTGTGTGTGTGTGTGTGAGAGTGTGATAGTGAAAAAACTAGTGTGGGTGTGTTGTGTGTGTGATAGTGAAAACACTAGTGTGTGTGTGTGTGTGTGTGTGAGAGAGTGATAGTGAAAATACTAATGTGTGTGTGTGTGTGTGTGTGTGATAGTGAAAACACTAGTGTTGTTCCCAGAGATTGTCTTCAGAGTTTTGAGCACAATTAAATAAACCTCTTTCCTCTCAAATATGTGGCAAACATGTTCTGTGTGAGTCTGTGAGAGAAAAAGTGTGTTTTCACACACACACACACACACACACACACACACACACACACACACACACACACACACACAGTGTCCTTATCTAGAGGCCAGTAAAGCCCTCAGATGAGTGACATCAATGTCCAGTGTTTCCCGAGGCAGGAAATCCTCACACACACACACACACACACTAACCCTGCGCTGACTCTTCTGACGCCATCACACTGATCAAAGCGTCATCATCGTGATGATAACCTGTGTTTCCCTGTGGTGTCTTATTACTGGTGTGTAGATGAGGAGTGTGTGCTGCTACTTCACTGAGAGTAAAACAATAAACTATACAGCTGAAAAAATCCCACAGACGTACATGATCTCTGATGCTGAATGATTATTAACATGCTACACACACACACACACACGCTGTGTGTTCGGCTGACGGCCAGCAGAGGGAGTGAGCTTGATCTGGTGTCCATCTTCACACTGGACATGAAATCCTCCATCCTGAAGCTTTACTGAGAACACGATCTGTGACGCTGCCAAACACACACATTAAACCAAATCTAGACTGGGTTGCTGATTTGTTCCAGAAACATGTTTTGTTATGCTGATTAAAAGTCTCTTCACATCCTGATGGCTCGACTAGAACCGGTTCTCCTGCTGTAATGTTGATTATTCTCCTCATATTCTCCAGTGTTGCGGCTCCTCTCTTCCCAGTCTGTCAGTAACGCTCTGTTCACTTCCTGTCTCTATGAAGCCCCTCCTCCTGAAAAGCACACTGTGCTCTGATTGGTCGGCTGGAGCAGTGTGCTGTGATTGGTCGAGTGTGTTTGGGAAATGTCCCGCCCCTTACCATAACCAGTTTAACACACTACTAACTAACTGAGATATATCCAGCTGCAGACCCGCAGCACCACCAGTTTCAGAACCCCAGCGCCAGAACCCCAGCGCCAGAACCGGAAGTGAGGGGCGGAGTTATTTACAATGAGACAAGCATGTAAACGATGACAGAATTTTCACTAATTTGAAGAATGTTAACCCGTAAGTTTAAAATATTCTAATTGACCCCCCAGCGTGAGTTTTTCAAGGCGACCGTTATTTCGAATCTGTCACTTTATGGTTTCCAAGGTGACGCGTCACTGCTTGTCACGTGACACAGCGCAACCACAACACAGCGCTGAATGAATGATGATCTGCTTTTATGTAATTTTTCCTTTTTTATTCTAAATATTCATTACTTTAACTTACATATTTGTTGAGTCTCTTTTCTGTCTCTGCTTACTGAAAAAGGTGTATACATTTGATAAGCTACCATTGACTAAACATTGAGGATTAGTCTACAAAACCTACAAATTAATTTAATATATATTCTTTCTGGAGATTCCCGAATGTTTTGTTCAAATATTTGACTTGCTGTATCCACATTATAATATAGGATCTACAGATGTACACTACTCTGCATTGTGAAAAGCAGTGTCAAGGTCCAGCACACTTCTGAATGATTGGTGACAGTTTTCATAATTACTTTAACAATGTTATGTGTCACTTTACAATAGTTTGTGGCATTTTCTCTCATGCTAGTTTACAATTATTTGAAATACCTGATTGGTAAGTGTCAATTTGTGGTGCACAAACAACATACTCCTGCTTGTAAGTAGTACCACTTTAATAAGAACATTTTACTAAAATAGCTAAATAGTTTCTATATTCTTGTATAGTTACAAATGACAGCTTAACTGTCCTATATACAAATAGAAATAAATGTGTTATCATAACAACTGTATTTACAATATGTAGGTAAATACATTGTAAAAATTATTATAAAAAAAGAACCATAGTAAATATAAATGCATACAACGGACCACGATATTAAAAATATGGTGAAGCCCAATGTTTCTGTACCTTAATGTATCATTATAACATACGTATTAAGTATGACGTTTCGTGTGTAATAAAAGTATACCGTTTCGTGTCTAAGCAAATTACGCTCCAAAACGCGTTACTCGGTTTAGAACGTAAGCTCCGCACCTCACTTCCGGTTCTGGCGCTGGTGTTAGAACGTAAGCCCCGCCCCTACTTCCGGTTCTGGCGCTGGTGTTAGAACGTAAGCTCCGCCCCTACTTCCGGTTCTGGCGCTGGGGTTCTGAAACTGGTGGTGCTGCGGGTCTGCAGCTGGATACTATAGGACTAACTCAACCAGGCCCCGCCCCTTTATTCTGCGCATTAATTATTATAATGAGGAATATTGAGACGTGTTCGTTCCCGGAAGAAACTCGAGACTACACGTTTCAGGAGTTCAGAAACACTGACACTGATATAGAGAAGAACTGGAGCTGTACATGATCACACACTGAAGATGAAGATGTATTCTGGATTGTTTGACTTCATCACATGCAAATGAGTCCACATGAATCCGGCTGTTATTATCCATTATGATTTTATTGGCTTCTGATTTGCTCTTTTGTGTCTTCTTGAATCAAGAAGTCAAGTATGTGTGGTTTATTAACAGATGTTCATATATTCATGTATGCATCTTTCATATATATATATATATGTAAGTATATATATATAGTCATCATTAAGTCTGTAATGGCGTGTAAATCGCGGCCGGTCGAGGGAGTGTTCCCCGCAGTCCTCGGCCTCGAAGCTTCACAGTATTTATGTGCAACAAAATGAACATGAAGAAAAGAGAAATCACGAGCTCGAGTCTCATCGGCTCTCTCGTCACACGGTCGAAAACTTGTTAGTTTATGTAAGATAAGAAAATCATGCATTTCATTTTTCTTTTTTTTTGTTTGGACTTTAACATGTAAACTCATCATCATTAGTGTTATAAAGCAGTCCGTCCGTCAGTCGGAGTCGCCCCCCCCCCGCGCCTCAGGCAGTGTTGGGGACAGTCACGGTATAAACGAATGCATTACAATATTGCGTTACTTAGTTACTTTTTAAGAACAGTAATGCGTTGCGTTACTTTTTCTCACCTGGGCTGGGCTTGCTTTTTTCTAACAAAAAGTTAAATTTTTGGGCAAATGTAATCTTCACACCGAAACTGAAGTAATGCTGAAGGAAATGCACATTCACGCGTTTTCTCACACAAACCTTTCATTCTAGATGACGGAAGAATATGATGCAGGAGAAGAAAGTTTAACACCGTCTCCTACACGCGACGCGGCGATAAAAGTGATCTTTTCCATGTTAATTTGTTAACTTGATTAATTTGTCCTAACCAGCCGCGACGGCGACACTACGACTCTATTTTAAAAAACGGTTTCTATTTTTCTGCGACGTCGCGCTGGGACAACAAACACAAAGTGTGGCGATGATAATCTCAGGCGCTGTTTATGTGCTTTATTTAATGTTAAAAGCGTGTCATGTGACTTTGAATATCATTTAGTGCTCCAGCTTTGTAGCTGTAAAAGCAACAGTGGATAATTCACCTCAGATCTTGAGATTAAAACAATAACGTTCAAACTGTTCAAACTGACGTTAATTTGACAGATTGTTTTAGTTACTCAGTAGCCTATGTATTTTTAATAATGTTCAAATGGTGTAATATTTGTGAATTGATTATGTACTTATCCATTTTCTTGCGATTGCGTCAGGATTACTCTCTGGTGCTGTGCACTCGCCGCGAGACTCCGCCCACACGCTGTTCCGATTGGCTGTGCACTCGCCGCGAGACTCCGCCCACACGCTGTTCCGATTGGCTGTGCACTCGCCGCGAGACTCCGCCCACATGCTGTTCTGATTGGCTGTGCACTCGCCGCGAGACTCCGCCCACACGCTGTTCTGATTGGCTGTGGGTTTTGATTGATTTCGACGCATCTCTCAGTCGCATTATTTATCGCTGAAATCTTATGGCGTCGCGTCTGGTTAGGACACTTACTTTACCAATAAAAAAGTCATTTTTGCTTATGGTTTAACTGAATCATCGGAGTTCAGCATTGGTCAATAAAGTGAGATTAAATGCATAAAAATTTATGTTTTATCTAACATATTTATTTATTGGAGGTTTGCATATTGTCCGGATTTTGCATTTCACAGATTTAATTTATTATTTTGAGGAATACTGAATCTTTTTTTTTTGTGAGATGAGTAAATGCTCACATTTAGTCTAGAACGACAATAACCATCATGTTTACTCACATCACACACACACACACACACACACACACACACACACACACACACACACACACACACGCCTCTGCACTTATGATTTCTCTCAACATGAGGACAGGAGAGCTGTCAGTCAATAAATGTGAAAAAGTAACTCAGATATTTTGCGGTAAACTCAAAGTAATGCGTTACTTCACTAGTTCAGGGTTCGTACAGAAACTGTATAAAAAAAAATTCCAGGACTTTCAAGCTCTACTTTTTTTTTTTTTTTTTCAAGGACTACAATCAGCGATCGCACTTATCAAACAATGTCTTTAGGATTTTTAAAACTCAAATTAAAGATATAAGGAATCCAAAATACAACTTACAATGTATTTAATAATATATATTAAATACAAAGTTTATAATGCTATTATTGTTCAATAAACAATATTTTATATTATAATGTTGGCGTACTTCGTATTGATGGGGGGTTTTCAGACTGATAATTTTGCGTGAAAAGATTATATTTGTGTTTTTTCGGAAAAAATAATTTTAAATATTTATTGTATTTAAATAAGTCAAGCACTTTTCAAGCACCTCTTGAAAACCTTTCCAGGACTTACATTTCAAAAAGAAATTCCAGGACTTTCAAGCACTACTTTTTGGGGATTTCAATCAGAGATCGCACTTATCAAACAACATCTTTAGGATTTTTACGTTTTTTTTTAAAACTCAAATTACAGATATAAGGTCTCCAAAACACAACTTACAATGCATTTGTGTTTTTTTTCCGGAAAAATGCAATTTCATATATAGTATTTAAATAAGTCAAACACTTTTTTAAGTACTACTTCGTGATTATGGCTATTTTCAAAGGTTTTCCAGGACTTAAATTTAAAAAAGTCAAGCACCTTGTACGAACCCTGCTAGTTACTTGAAAAAAACGTAACCTGATTCCGTAACTCGAGTTGCTTGTGATGAGTTACGCCCCAGCACTGCCTGTAGGGGGCGCTCATACAGGCGTGGTGCGCCGGTCCTTCGCATCCTTCGGGATGCAGTTGTGGACCTGAAGGAAATCCGGTTCTCTGTCGGAGTTGTACATCGGAGGCGTCCCGTGAGGAGTCTTGGTTTCGCCGCGGCCGAGTGTGTACATGGAGATATCGGTGGACGGCAGCGGGCCGAACCCCTTCAGGCCCACCGGCGAAGCGTCCCGCGAGTGCGACGGGTCGGTGGAGCGGCTGGACGAGCGCGAGCGGCGCCGGTAGCGGTACCGATAGCTCGGGATCCTCGTGATGGCGGATCCCTGGAGATACTCCCCGACGTCCACCCGCACTCGGGCCACGCGTAGCTCCCGGTGCCGGTCGATGAACATGTGGACGGCCAGGACGCCCACCATCTCCGCCATGATGAAGGACAGAGCGCCGAAATAAAAGCTCCAGCCGTACGAGTAGCTGTTCTTCTTCGAGTCGCTCTTGGACGGGTCTCCGGCGTTGGCTGATATGTACACGATTATCCCGATGATGTTGCTCAGGCCTGAGGATCGACATGAAGACAGAACTGTTTTATTTATCATTTTATCCCTTAAAACTCATCTTTGATCACCAAAGTTACATATGTGAAAGTTTTATCCTTGAGAAAAAATCGCCGTGCCTTAAAATATCTTGAGTGTAACTCGACACCCTCGCCTCATTTAGTATACGCGCTTCTATTAATAATATGCTTTTATAAAGGCAAAAATGCCTATAAAAGTTAAAGTCCCCCTGTGGTAAAAACAAACAAAAGCTTTTAATGTAGTGTATGTGTGTATGTGGTGTTATTAATCTGCTTTAACACACACCATGTGTAAGTTCATAAGTGGACAGCATTGCTGAGTATTTTCTGCTTAAAACTGCAGTGAACCAAAGACAGTCTCAAACACACGGTTTGAAATCGCTGGTGTTTCTGACGTCACACACTACCTTGACCAATCAGATCAACGTGTGATCGTCCACCAGTGGATCTCTGAGTGAGTGAGTGAGTGGGGGCGGGGCTCATTTGCATATTCATAGAACCGTGCATTCTAAATGAGGCAAGGGTGTCGAGTTACATTCAAGATATTTTAAGACATGAAGAATCACAAATTTTGGTGTTCAACGATGAATTTTAAGGGACAAAATGGTTGACTACAGCGGGACTTTAACATTCCATCGTATCACAAACGTTACTTTTGAATGTTCTCTGAAACAAGTAGATACATTAAAAAAACGTTTCAACTACGTTTCAGAAACAAACATTCCATGAACAAAATATAAATTATGTTTTTGTGCCAATGTTTAGAGATTATTAAAAACCAGATAACTCTGAATGGACATTCAATTAATGTTACTGGAAGAACGTTTGTTCATAACTTTGAGAAAACCTTAACAGAACGTTAAGTAAGAGATAATGTACATCCAGCCGGTTGTTATCTCAGAATAAATCCGACAGGGTGATCACGATCAGGTCTTCATCAGACACACACACGCACACGCACGCACGCACACACAGACACACACACACACACACACTCACGCACACACACACACACTCACCTGCAGATACAAAGAAGATCCCTGCGCTGAGGATGATGTTGTGTCGAGACTTGTAGAACTCGCTGGCGGCGACACAGAGTCCGCCGATGAACAGCAGGATCACACTGAGGATGGGGAAAATACTGGAGGCCCGGACCGCACCTGCACACACACACACACACACACACACACACACACACACACACACACACGTCTGGTTCGCTATCTTTGTGGGGACTCTCCATAGATGTATTGGTTTTTATACAGTACAAACTGTATGTTCTCTCCCCTTACACTAACCCTACCCGTCACACACACACACACACACACACACACATACACACACACGTCAGTTCAGATCTCTACATCATCTATCTCAGTTCCCTCATCATCACACACTGATCTGTCCATCACACACTGCATAATTAATTATTCATGTGTCCTTCGCTCAACTCTGACCTCTAATCAAGTTGATGTATAGTGTGTGTGTGTGTGTGTGTGTGTGTGTGTGTGTGTATGTGACAATGCTGCCAGAAACCACACGATTGATTGACTGATGACATCACAGCATGAGGTCACCACTTCCTGTCCAGTGTCATGACATCACTCATCGATCTGTGTGTTCGTCAGGCTCAGAACTGACGAATATCTGACTAATGATGTAAAAAGGTCGTTATGATCAGTTTGATAAGTGTGTGTGCTTCATAGAGTTGAGTTCTACAACATCTATGTGTCTTTCAGCCTGTGTGTGTGTGTGATTGTGAGTGTGTGTGTGAGTGTGAGTGTGTGTGTGTGTGTGAGTGTGAGTGTGTGTGTGAGTGTGTGTGTGAGTGTGAGTGTGAGTGTGTGTGTGTGAGTGTGAGTGTGTGTGTGTGTGTGTGTGTGTGTGTGATTGTGAGTGTGAGTGTGTGTGTGAGTGTGTGAGTGTGAGTGTGTGTGGGTGTGTGTGTGATTGTGAGTGTGTGAGTGTGAGTGTGTGTGAGTGTGAGTGTGAGTGTGCGTGCGTGCGTGCGTGTGTGTGCGTGTGCGTGCGTGCATGTGTGTGTGTGTGTGTGTGGACGAGTGCGGAGTCTCAGAGTTCTGACCCATATAAACCAGTGAAATATTTATAGA
>NC_136886.1:35395901-35410901 GCF_949152265.1 Phoxinus phoxinus
CCTGTCTCACTGCATCATCACCTGTCTCACTGCATCATCATCTATCTCTCTCTGCATCATCACCTGTCTCTCTGCATCATCATCTGTCTCTCTGCATCATCACCTGTCTCACTGCATCATCATCTATCTCTCTCTGCATTATCACCTGTCTCTCTGCATCATCAACTGTCTCACTGCATCATCATCTGTCACACTGCATCATCACCTGTCTCACCGCATCATCACCTGTCTCACTGCATCATCACCTGCATCATCATCTGTCTCACTGCATCATCACCTGTCTCACTGCATCATCACCTGTCTCACTGCATCATCATCTATCTCTCTCTGCATCATCACCTGTCTCTCTGCATCATCATCTGTCTCTCTGCATCATCACCTGTCTCTCTGCATCATCACCTGTCTCTCTGCATCATCACCTGTCTCTCTGCATCATCACCTGCATCATCACCTGTCTCACTGCATCATCACCTGTCTCACTGCATCATCACCTGTCTCACTGCATCATCACCTGTCTCACTGCATCATCGCCTGTCTCACTGCATCATCATCGCCTGTCTCACTGCATCATCGCCTGTCTCACTGCATCATCGCCTGTCTCACTGCATCATCACCTGTCTCACTGCATCATCATCGCCTGTCTCACTGCATCATCACCTGTCTCACTGCATCATCACCTGTCTCACTGCATCATCACCTGTCTCTCTGCATCATCACCTGCATCATCGCCTGTCTCACTGCATCATCACCTGTCTCACTGCATCATCATCGCCTGTCTCACTGCATCATCACCTGTCTCACTGCATCATCACCTGTCTCACTGCATCATCACCTGTCTCTCTGCATCATCACCTGCATCATTACCTGTCTCTCTGCATCATCACCTGTCTCTCTGCATCATCACCTGTCTCACTGCATCATCACCTGTTTCACTGCATCATCATCTATATCTCTCTGCATTATCACCTGTCTCTCTGCATCATCAACTGTCTCACTGCATCATCATCTGTCACACTGCATCATCACCTGTCTCACCGCATCATCACCTGTCTCACTGCATCATCACCTGCATCATCATCTGTCTCACTGCATCATCACCTGTCTCACTGCATCATCACCTGTCTCACTGCATCATCATCTATCTCTCTCTGCATCATCACCTGTCTCTCTGCATCATCATCTGTCTCTCTGCATCATCACCTGTCTCTCTGCATCATCACCTGTCTCTCTGCATCATCACCTGCATCATCACCTGTCTCACTGCATCATCACCTGTCTCACTGCATCATCACCTGTCTCACTGCATCATCACCTGTCTCACTGCATCATCACCTGTCTCACTGCATCATCACCTGTCTCACTGCATCATCATCGCCTGTCTCACTGCATCATCGCCTGTCTCACTGCATCATCACCTGTCTCACTGCATCATCATCGCCTGTCTCACTGCATCATCACCTGTCTCACTGCATCATCACCTGTCTCTCTGCATCATCACCTGCATCATCACCTGTCTCACTGCATCATCACCTGTCTCTCTGCATCATCACCTGCATCATCACCTGTCTCACTGCATCATCACCTGTCTCACTGCATCATCACCTGTCTCACTGCATCATCACCTGTCTCTCTGCATCATCACCTGTCTCACTGCATCATCACCTGTCTCTCTGCATCATCAGCTGTCTCTCTGCATCATCACCTGCATCATTACCTGTCTCTCTGCATCATCACCTGTCTCTCTGCATCATCACCTGTCTCACTGCATCATCACCTGTTTCACTGCATCATCACCTGTTTCACTGCATCATCACCTGTCTCACTGCATCATCACCTGTCTCTCTGCATCATCACCTGTCTCACTGCATCATCACCTGTTTCACTGCATCATCACCTGTCTCACTGCATCATCACCTGTTTCACTGCATCATCACCTGTCTCACTGCATCATCACCTGTCTCTCTGCATCATCACCTGTCTCACTGCATCATCACCTGTCTCTCTGCATCATCACCTGTCTCACTGCATCATCACCTGTTTCACTGCATCATCACCTGTCTCACTGCATCATCACCTGTTTCACTGCATCATCACCTGTCTCACTGCATCATCACCTGTCTCACTGCATCATCACCTGTCTCACTGCATCATCACCTGTCTCACTGCATCATCACCTGTCTCTCTGCATCATCACCTGTCTCACTGCATCATCACCTGTCTCACTGCATCATCACCTGTTTCACTGCATCATCACCTGTCTCACTGCATCATCACCTGTCTCACTGCATCATCACCTGTCTCACTGCATCATCACCTGTTTCACTGCATCATCACCTGTCTCACTGCATCATCACCTGTTTCACTGCATCATCACCTGTCTCACTGCATCATCACCTGTCTCTCTGCATCATCACCTGTTTCACTGCATCATCACCTGTCTCACTGCATCATCACCTGTCTCACTGCATCATCACCTGTCTCACTGCATCATCACCTGTCTCTCTGCATCATCACCTGTCTCACTGCATCATCACCTGTCTCTCTGCATCATCACCTGTCTCACTGCATCATCACCTGTTTCACTGCATCATCACCTGTCTCACTGCATCATCACCTGTCTCTCTGCATCATCACCTGTCTCTCTGCATCATCACCTGTCTCACTGCATCATCACCTGTCTCACTGCATCATCACCTGTCTCTCTGCATCATCACCTGTCTCACTGCATCATCACCTGTCTCACTGCATCATCACCTGTCTCTCTGCATCATCACCTGTCTCACTGCATCATCACCTGTCTCTCTGCATCATCACCTGTCTCACTGCATCATCACCTGTCTCACTGCATCATCACCTGTCTCACTGCATCATCACCTGTCTCACTGCATCATCACCTGTCTCACTCCATCATCACCTGTCTCACTGCATCATCACCTGTCTCACTGCATCATCATCGCCTGTCTCACTGCATCATCACCTGTCTCACTGCATCATCACCTGTCTCACTGCATCATCACCTGTCTCTCTGCATCATCACCTGCATCATCGCCTGTCTCACTGCATCATCACCTGTCTCACTGCATCATCATCGCCTGTCTCACTGCATCATCACCTGTCTCACTGCATCATCACCTGTCTCACTGCATCATCACCTGTCTCTCTGCATCATCACCTGCATCATTACCTGTCTCTCTGCATCATCACCTGTCTCTCTGCATCATCACCTGTCTCACTGCATCATCACCTGTTTCACTGCATCATCATCTATATCTCTCTGCATTATCACCTGTCTCTCTGCATCATCAACTGTCTCACTGCATCATCATCTGTCACACTGCATCATCACCTGTCTCACCGCATCATCACCTGTCTCACTGCATCATCACCTGCATCATCATCTGTCTCACTGCATCATCACCTGTCTCACTGCATCATCACCTGTCTCACTGCATCATCATCTATCTCTCTCTGCATCATCACCTGTCTCTCTGCATCATCATCTGTCTCTCTGCATCATCACCTGTCTCTCTGCATCATCACCTGTCTCTCTGCATCATCACCTGCATCATCACCTGTCTCACTGCATCATCACCTGTCTCACTGCATCATCACCTGTCTCACTGCATCATCACCTGTCTCACTGCATCATCACCTGTCTCACTGCATCATCATCGCCTGTCTCACTGCATCATCGCCTGTCTCACTGCATCATCACCTGTCTCACTGCATCATCATCGCCTGTCTCACTGCATCATCACCTGTCTCACTGCATCATCACCTGTCTCTCTGCATCATCACCTGCATCATCACCTGTCTCACTGCATCATCACCTGTCTCTCTGCATCATCACCTGCATCATCACCTGTCTCACTGCATCATCACCTGTCTCACTGCATCATCACCTGTCTCACTGCATCATCACCTGTCTCTCTGCATCATCACCTGTCTCACTGCATCATCACCTGTCTCTCTGCATCATCAGCTGTCTCTCTGCATCATCACCTGCATCATTACCTGTCTCTCTGCATCATCACCTGTCTCTCTGCATCATCACCTGTCTCACTGCATCATCACCTGTTTCACTGCATCATCACCTGTTTCACTGCATCATCACCTGTCTCACTGCATCATCACCTGTCTCTCTGCATCATCACCTGTCTCACTGCATCATCACCTGTCTCACTGCATCATCACCTGTCTCACTGCATCATCACCTGTCTCACTGCATCATCACCTGTCTCACTCCATCATCACCTGTCTCACTGCATCATCACCTGTCTCACTGCATCATCACCTGTCTCTCTGCATCATCACCTGTCTCACTGCATCATCACCTGTCTCACTCTTCTGCCAGCCCAGATATAAAGTCTAATCTTGATTGACTGTAATAACTGCATGAGAGTCTGAAGGGAATCACACACACACACACACACACACACACACACACACACACACACACACACACACACACACACACACACACACACACACACTGATTGGATGGTCTGGTGAGGGAGTGTGTGACACAGATCTCAGTGGAACAGAAGCGGGTCATGAGCAGAAGATCTCCTGATGTACGGCAGCCACACTGACAGTAGCGGCGGCGGCGCTGACACACAGTTCATCCATACAATCCATAACCAATACAAATAATTGCCTGTCACATGATCTCACAGCTGCACTGAATAACACATGAAATAACATATTTTATGGACAAAACACAAAATGGAACACAAAAACTTTTTAGTTAGCTTTTTAGGACATTAAATTTCGGTTTAGAGTTCTACATGTGAGTATATCCGTGAGCCGTCACTGTAACTGGACTGGAATAAATGTGCCTTTTTATCAGATTAATCAAAGAAATAAAGTGACATATTTGCCTAGATCCCCCATCTGACCCGTATCCATAGCAACTGAGGGGTCAAAGGTTAAAAGCTTGATCTGCAAATCTCCAAGGAGAGATGAAACCATCCTGACCTCAGATCAGAGAGAGAGAGAGGGGGGGGGGGGGGGGGGGGGGGGGGGGATTAATGTGACATCATAATGAAGTGATTCTAATTGGTAAGATCCTGTTCTCCTTGATGCTGATTGGCTGATTCTCTCTCTTGTGTATAAACTGACAGAATCTCCAGTAGTTTTAAATATTTTCCAGTAATTTAAAAGTACAGTAAAACTGTGAAATATTATTATAATGTAAATCATCTGTTATCTATATGAATATATAGTAAAGTGTAATTTATTCCTGTGAATGTTCAGCATCATTACTCCAGTCTTCAGTGTCACATGATCTTCAGTAATCAGTGTAATCTGATGATCTGATGCTCAAGACACATTTATGATTATTATTAATGTTAAAAACAGTCATGTATCCATGGAAACGTCAATGCATTTAATTAATAGAAGTAGTCTAAGTATCACTTCAGGTCCTTCTACACACCGAACACTTCTACATCAATCCTGTTCATCCAGATCAAATATGAACTCGTCAATCTAAACAAATCCCTGCAATCCATAAACTCATAAACTCATAAACTCATAAAGTGAGTCCAGCAACTCTACAGAACAAAACAATAAATCCTAATGTACACTAATCAACATAAATAACCAGTTAGATGAACATATCCGTGACCGATATCACAGTTGCCAATCTAAACGATTCAAAAGAGAATGAAATATGATGCAGATGTACGTGTGTTTAGATGTGTGTAATTCATAAACTTCTGCATGATGTGTTTCACAATAATAGCTTTAAAATAAACTGGGTTTTTTTTTACATTTTGAGTTTTACTCCATGAATCATCTATTCAGCAAACGCACCGTGACCGAATACACGGACATTTAAATCAGACGTTAAACCCTGGCCACGCCAGACTGATGATCTGCGGCTCAGTGAGGTCACAGGGGTCAGAGGTCACAGGGGTCAGAGGTCACCGCTGACTGTGACATCACACATCCCTCAGGACACTCGAGCTCCAGCTGACCAGAACATTGCCCGACAGATACTCAACGTAATGCTAAACCCACTTCACTGCACTGGAGACAGAGCGGCCGCAGAACCGGGAGTTCAAAGACAAAGGCTGCGTCCCAATTCGCACACTGTCCGTCCTAAATACTATTCGAAAGAATAATTAGAACGTCCCAAATCGTAGTATGTTAAAATGAGCGTTCCACAGACACCCGGATGGTCCACTATTTCCGGTCAGAATCCGAAGTGCAGATCGATGAACACGCTAACGGCTAATGTTGCCCTTAACCCATCGCGTGCTGGACGAGGATTCAGTTAGAACTACAAACACGAGTGAAAAGTGTTAAAAAACTACAGACATGGAGGACGCGCGAGTCCGGCGTTATGCAGAGAGGTTTAGATAAAGGGGTTTGAGTGATTAAAGGGAATGAAATGTTGGTGTGTGTTATCTTACCTGAAGTGCAACCAAGATGTCGGTGTCTTTGTCTCCGCAGTAGTTTCATTTTTTATATTTTTAGGTCAAGCCGTTCTTGTCTGTCAGTCATATAATGCAGGTCTATAGGCACTGTCTCCAAAAGCATGCAGAGAAAAGTCCACATTACACAATTCCCCATGGTAAGTGCACATTGATGGCCTAAGCTCGCGCGAACTCATCCGGGAGTGTTGAGTTTTCACTTATTCCCAATTTGTAAGCCTTCTATCTTGACACACGACTCGCTTCATTGTTCAGGCCAATCACAGGCATACGTTGAGCCGTACAGCCAATCACACGCGTTTCTGCTGAGTTTAAAAATGCAACGTCCAATCGAAGGCGGTTAGATTAGTTTCCGGGGAAGGAATCCGGTGTAAACAGATCAGATGGACGTGGTTGTGTAAAAGAGATAAAAACGATATAAATACTGTTCGTTTTCTCACACAAACCGCTTGTTTCGTGTCTTAGGCCATCAATGTGCACTTACCATGGGGAATTGTGTAATTTGGACTTTTCTCTGCATGCTTTTGGAGACAGTGCCTATATACTATACTATATTATATGACTGACAGACAAGAACGGTTTGACCTAAAAATATCAAAATTGAAACTACTGCGGAGACAAAGACGCCGACATCTTGGATGCACTTCAGGTAAGATAAAACACACCAACATTTAATTTCAAAGTGAACTATCCCTTTAATTGGCAAATTAAACCCAATGTACTATTGAAATTGATTTCTGGACATTGTAATGTTATTTTTCCCCGAAAATTGTTATTGTACACCAGTGTTGTGTGTAACGTGTTACACAGTACAAACACGTTTACTTTTACAATTCGCCACGACGTTAATTTTCCCCGGGACAGATTTGACAGCAACACTGTCTCCTCAGCTGCGCTAGCTATAGTCACAGCTCCACACGGTCTACGGCATCGGTTCCCAGCAGGGGGTCGCGGCCCACAAGGGGGCGTCAGCGAGCTCTGTGGGGGGCGCGGCATACTTTGAAAAGTTTTGAGCAATGAGAATGAAATAAAAATCCTTAACTTTTTTCTGTTTAAAATTTACAAAATGTATATAATGAGCGAGTTCATCATAAATCCATTTTCCAATCCGTGTTTTTGTCTTATCCTGAGCCACTGGTACTCCTATAATAAGTGTTTACATTGGGACTATTTTACACGGGTTCGGATCGAGTAGCCCAGTGCCTGCGTGACTCGTCATAGACGTACACAGAGAGAAGTAGATCCGGCTGCAATGTTCTTCCGAAAGACGCATTATTCTGTTAATAAACGCAAGTTTATTATCGCTCGCTATAGCGCCAAAAGCGTAAAAAATAAAGCCTCACAAATAACATGCAAGTATTGAGGCCCCAGACAGCAGTCATTTAGTAATATCCTATATTCTTTCTTTTTACCTACACACCAGTGTGAATATTTTTGTTATTGCATTTCAAATAGGGATAATTTATAGGCTACTCCTAAGCTTACGTTTTTAAATGACAAAGGGCCTTCTGATGTTTTTGTTATTGTGTTTTCAATATTA
This sequence comes from Phoxinus phoxinus, assembly GCF_949152265.1. Classification (NCBI taxonomy): domain Eukaryota; kingdom Metazoa; phylum Chordata; class Actinopteri; order Cypriniformes; family Leuciscidae; genus Phoxinus; species Phoxinus phoxinus. The sequence goes on from NC_136886.1 coordinate 35,403,882, forward strand.
TAGGCTATTATTTGTACATAAACATATCTGGTTATAGTAAACATACCGTTTGTTAGAAAACAACATATTTTGTCATCCTTGCTGCAAGCTTACAAGAGCGATAATATCATTAAATGTGAAGGGGCCCTAAAATATGTTCTTGGGAAAAAGGGTCTCAGACAGAAAGAGGTTTGGAACCGCTGGTCTACGTGACAGGCTGGAAGCAGAGCAGTCACTGCGCAAACCAAAAGTTATACTACCCACCGGATGAAGAAGGGTTGGCATTTAAAACACCAAATATTAAGGATTAGCATATCAAGCAAAAATAATATTCGATGATTGTTCGAAAACCGTACCTCTCCCCACATGCTCACCGGTACAGCGTTCACTCGAATCCCGCTCCGACATTACATTTCTCTGTACTGCAGTCTAACAGGCCTACGTGTTGTAGCCTAGTCATCAAAGAAAACCATTTAGTTTCATATTTATGTTTAAATAAAATAATTATTTTTTTATTTCATCTGTTGATTATATGAAAAGTGAAAAGCATGAGTAAGATTATAAGATGCGCAATCGGGAGACAAATGGAGTGGGCAGACATGATTTTGACCACTTCATTAAGTTTGTTTTTGTAGAAAGCCTTTCTTTAAAGTGAATTTCGTTTTGTATTAATTGTATCTTAATTTTAATCAATGTTTCATCAACCAATTGCCTGGATTTAATAAATAAGAAGTAAATATAGCAGACATATAATCAGGACTTCTCAGGAGCTCCGCGCCGCCGCGTGAACCGGAGCTCGTCTCATAAATGAACCCAAACTCAGCGTATAAGCTTTGCCTCAAATACCTGAGAAATGTAGAAAGCTTGAAATGTGTACTCTCTGAAATGTGCATTTCTCTCTTGCGCGTCCACTACTGTGACTCTCTGCTCATGTAATCCGTACGAAATGTGCATTTCACTGCGAAGATCGCGAGTCAGCATCGTCAACTTCATCTTTGCAGCCGACACCGACAGAAAACACTTGTTTATTAATAAACAATTGAAATGTCTCCTTGCTATATTTGACATATTCATAATCATTACTTTGCCGGTTCTTTGTGACATTTTTCACCACCGCTCAATAGTTAATATTGTTCTTTGGTGTTCACTTTATACAGGTTTTTCAAATGTTTTTTAAATAGAAATATTTATTTTTCTATTGTAAAATCTCTCTTTTTTTTCCTTTTTTTTTCTTCTTCTAGTTTTTCAATAAGTAGAGTTCATAGTATAACTTTATGTAGGCCTATACACATTTAGGAACAGATATTGGGTTCTGCCAATAAAAGTAACGTAAAAGTAACGAGTAATGTGAAAAGTTACTTTCCGAAGGGAGTAACTAAGTTAAGTAACGGATTACTTTTTTAAAGGATAATTCCGGTATTTAACACCTTGAGTCTATATTGTAGTTTGTTTTGGATGAACAAGAGTGGTGGACAACATTTTTTTGACAATGGTTCCTCTCTCGAGTTTTTGACTATAAAAGAATTGGCCATGGACCCATTTAACATTGGACTCAATGGGCATGTCCGAAAATGTCATTAAAACAGCCAATAATGTTCGTTTACAAAACTGTTAAACTCACCGAGTGATTAGTGATGTTCGTTGATGATTATAAACAATATATGATTCCAATCTGTTTATTTTGCTATAGTGGAACTATTTTTTCAGACACTTCACAACCGTGTAACTTCCGCTCAATATTTGAATCTGAAGCGTTAGCACACTCCCGACCACTTGATGGCGATAACCGATGTTTATGTCTCGCGGGACACTCACGGTCACAGTCGAGTTCAACTTCATATTGCACTGGTTAGTGGTCACGTCTTTCAATATTTTCAAGGTTTTGTTTGTTTATTTGGCTTACTCTCCCGGAGCACAGTTGCTCTGCTCGCTAGCCTTATGAGAAACGGAAGCGAGCAAAAAGACGACATCGCCCAAATGTAAACAGCCCCCTTTCCGTTTCCGGTAGCGCATTTATATTAACCAGCACTCAGTCCTTCAACAGAATTCAATGGGATTTTACAAAATGACGAATAAAACACGACAGAAACTGTATTTCGCAACACTTTTTGTTTCTGGAACATCAACGAACACCACTAACCACTCGGTGAGTTTAACAGTTTTGTAAACGAACATTATTGGCTGTTTTAATGACATTTGCGGACATGCCCATTGACTCCAATGTTAAATGGGTCCATGGCCAATTCTATTATAGTCAAAAACTCGAGAGAGGAACCATTGTCAAAAAAATGTTGTCCACCACTCTTGTTCATCCAAAACAAACTACAATATAGACTCAAGGTGTTAAATACCGGAATTATCCTTTAAGAAGTAACGAGTAACGAGCAAACACTACTTTTTAAAAGTAACTTCCCCAACACTGTTGTACACATATTGTACATATATATTTGCATTGTATAGCAGCGTCCTCCCCCCACACACACCTGTCCCACCCACTTATTAAAGCAGATTTACACCACTGGTTGGAGTGTGTGTTCGGTTGCTCAAGTTTTATTTATTTTTCCAACTGTACGTTGGTTAAGAATGAAATGTCTAGAGTTTATTCACAGCTCTACTATTGAATCCAGTGTATCATCAGCGCTGGATTCACTTCCATAGTGCTGTCAGTCTGTGAGGGGAACTAAACGCTATTGGCTGCTTGAAAAGGGGGAGGAGCCATTCGATATGCCCCGCCTTCACTTCCTGTTTCAGTGGAAATTACATCATTTTTTTTATTGACATTTTGACTGCTCAGAGAACCATAACTTAAAGGGAACATTAGATAAACATTCTTATAATATATTTTTGTTAGCTGGGAATATTTCGCAGTTTGGTTTGTTTCATTATTATGATCAGGTTCATGTCAGGACACCGACGACGAAGTGAACCCTGTCTGAAGAAAGACATCATGCATGTGCTAACCTGAACTACTCAACCGAGGATCAGTTCTGTGGCACATTACCCCAAGAGTTATCTCGATTGTTACAGAGATCACTAAATATAGGCTGAGACAGTAAATGAAAAGCACAGAGATTTCACAAAACCCGTCATAAATACGTTATCTCTGACTCATGTTGATACTCAATAAACTGAAATTCAACCAGAAATGAATGAATAAACTGAAGTCAGGCTTCACTGGAGTCATCGATCAGGCTGAGATATAAACCAGCACAACACACTCGCGTCTCAATCGGTGTCCAGTGAGGCTAGCCACAAAAAAGCAGAATTGTGAGATAAAAAAATCGCCTTTTTTATTTTTAAGCTTCAATAGTATTCTCACTCGCAAAGAACATTAATACTTGCTGAATAGTACAGCCACCGTTCTCCACATCCTTCTGTGCAAGACAAGTATTCATTCATATTTTAAACTAGTAGCTGAAGCCTCACATCTGAACACAGCAAACGCTGAACCTGCTGCAGAGAGCCTGACTGACAGCTGTCAATCACACTGCAAATCAAACAGGAAGTCCTTCCGGAAGCTTGTCAGTGTGAACAAACTGAACATTCAATACAACAGGTATAATATTAAAGGGCTGGTAAAGTATGATTTGACTTTTCTAACTGTAGTTAGTGTGTAATGTTGTGTTTGATCATAAACAACATCTGCAAAGTTACAACGCTCAAAGTTCAGAGCAAAGGGAGATATTTGCTTTTACAGAAATCGCTTTTTAAGAACTACAACAAACGGCTGGTAGGAACTACACGAGCTTCCTCCCGGGTTAGTGACATCACCAACCCTAGAATTTACATAAACCCCGCCCCCTGAACACGATTTATAGATTATCATGACAGAATATGCTAATCAATGACTAGAAGATATCTACACATAATCTACATAAATTCATCAACTAACCATTCAGAAATGTCCTGTTGCTTCTACATGTCACTACATCTGTGTGTGTGTGTGTGTGTGTGTGTGTGTGTGTGTGTGTGTGTGTGTGTGTGTGTGTGTGTGTGGTAAAAGGACACAAGCTCTTGAAGCTCCGCCCCCTGTGCCGGGAGAAGCGGCTCATTTGCATTTGCAACGTCTCGTTTTTGCTCACAATTAAAAAGTGACAATTTTAACATGCTATAAAAATATCTGTGGGGTATTTTGAGGTAAAACTTCACACACACACACACACACACACACACACACACACACACACACACACACACACACACACACACACACACACACACACACACACACACACACTCTCTGCGGACATCAGAGACTTATTTTACATCTTGTGTAAAGGGGCATTACACCACCGCTTTAAAGAATCTTTATGCAGGACAATGAGAGCTTCACTAAACACACGATATGAAACTCCAGCTGAATAACGACACTATTGTCTGCTTATAACTGAACTTATTTCATAATAATGTGATGATGAGCTTTACACAGTTATTGAACTCAACTCAATTGTCTTTTTAGAGCTGAATCTGATTTTGTCTCATATTTGATTTGATTATTTTCCTGTTTATTACTGTCAAGTTGCTTTTAAACACTCTGAACTCTAGAAATAAAGCGGACTCCACTCTCTTCCTTCTGAAGATGTGCTGTGAATAACGACTTAAACGTGAACCTGTCTCTCGCACAAGACGTCACGTGACTTCGGAAGACTTGGAAAACAGCGCTAGTAAACACAGCTGACAAAAATATATTCTATATATTTATAAAAATGTTCTTTCTGAATGTTCTCAAAACTCGAGACTGGTTTCGTGATCCAGGGTCAAATTTATTACTTTATACTTTATAATATTTATTAATATATACTTTATATTGTAACGTTACTTTTGAATGTTCTCTGAATGATGTATAAATAGTGTTTTTGAGAACATTATTAAAGACCAGACTCTGAAAGGACGCTCTATTAATGTTACTGGAACAACGTTTGTTCATAACTTTGAGAAAACCTTGATGCTTTTATTGTCCTGTCTCATTATGGTCAGTGTTGGGGAAAGTTTTAAAAGTAATGCGTTATAATACTGCGTTACTCCCTAAAAAAGTATCTAATTAGGTGTCATAGTTACTTTTATGGAAAGTAATGTGTTGCGTTACTTTTCCTCACTAATGCCCTTTCAAACCAAAAGAGAACTGTAATGTTTCCGCCACAGAATAAGACATTCTAAAAGATAATTGTGGCATTTTTTCTCACAATTGCGAGATATAAAATCAGAGTTGCGAAATATAATCATGCATTTCTGAGAAAAAAAGTCAGAATTGTGAGATTAAAAAGTCCTTTTTAGATCAAATTGTATTTTCTATTCTGTCCCCGAATCTTCCAGACTCAGTTCGAGATGAAGGAGAAGAAACCAAACACACACGTGATGCTGATCTAAAGTCAGTTTTGCTTATTCGATTGGTTATCATCATCAGCAAAGATAGTGGTTCATAAATTGAGATATATAAAGTAGGCTATATTTGTATAATTGAACATATCTAATTATTGCAGGTTTGCGTGTCATGAGTTTGCATTACTGTTGTATTCCGTTAGATGAGCGCGAGTGTGTTTCTGTGCAGGAGAGAAGAGGGAACGCACGCTCACACTGAGTCCAGGACTCATAACCATCATGTTCACACACAACGCCTCGGCACTCACTCCCGATCTCTCTCCACAGGAGGGACGTCATCCATAAACGGGAGAACAAAGTCATTTAAAAATAGATATTTTTCTGTACATTTAAAAGTAATGCGTTACTTTACTAGTTACTTGACAAAAGTAATCTGATTACGTTACTTGCCCAACATTTGAGCTAGGGCTGTAGACGATTAATCGCGATTAATCGAATCCAAAATAAAAGTGTGTGTTTACATAATATATGTGTGTGTATTGTGTATAATTATTTTGCATATATAAATACACACATATGCATATGAGAAATATTTGCATTTATATACTGCATATCTATTTGTATATGATTTATAGGTATTATATATATAAATTATTTAAATAGAACTGTTTTATATATAAATAACACATTTTTCTTAAACATATACATGCATGTGTGTGTATTTATACAAAATAATTATACACAGTACACACACATATATTATGTAAACACACACTTTTATTTTGGATTCGATTAATCGCGATTAATCGTTTACAGCCCTAACTGCACAAACGAGTTTCTCCCCAGACAGCAACAGTGTCGGCCCGGATTCGTGTCATGTGGGCCGGATGTGGGCCGGATGTGAGCCGGATCTGGGCCGACACTGTCTGGGATTCGGATGCAGAACAACAGCAGGATTTCGATCTCCTTCCAGACAGAAAAAAAAGTCATTTTTGCTCGTTCGTGAGGTCGAATTGTATCATCATCAGCAAAGAAATTGGTTAATAAAGTGAGATTAAATACATAAAGTCGGCTATATTTCTTATAATTAAGCATATTTAATTTGTGTGATATTCTGAGCTTGCATTTGGTTTCGTTTGATGGATGCTGAATGTGTTTTTACACAATATAGTGTCGGCCCAGATCCGGCTCACATCTGGATTGTCACATCTGGAATCCATGTGGACCGGATCTGGACTGACACTATGTTGAAAAACCACCAAAAAGCAAGAACATCTGGCCAAACAGCAGCACAGTGCCGGCCCGGATCCGGCCCATACCCGGTGCCGTGTGGAATCCAGATGTACCGGATCCGGGCCGACACTGTGCTGCTGTTTGGCCAGATGTTCTTGATTTTTGATAGTTTTTCTGATAGTTTTTCAACATAGTGTCGGTCCGGATCCGGTACATCTGGATTCCACACGGTCCGGGTGTGGGCCGGATCCGGACCGACACTGTGTTGCTCTCTGGGATCCCGATGCAGAACCACAGCAGGATTTCGGTCTCCTACCTTCCAGACAGCAGGTCCTCCACAGGCCCGAGTGGGTCATCACCTCCTCGTTTTTCTTGCCGGTCTCGTTCTCGTTGCTACTCTTCGTTTTGCAGACGCCGCGCGAGTACAGCCAGTAGTCGGTTCCCACGGCGATGGTCATCAGACTGAAGGCGGCGAAGGCGCCCACCGTG
>NC_136886.1:35415901-35418401 GCF_949152265.1 Phoxinus phoxinus
AACACACACACACACACATGATGAGAAGGAAAGCACAGGAAGATTGAGCAACAACCTGAGCTGCACCGCGATCCGTTCGGTTCGCGTAGAGAGTCGACTCCAAAAGATTCGATTCCTCGACTCTGAATACCCACGAGCACTTCACGACACGTGCATCTGAGAAAACATGAGATAATTAATAAATAAGTGAGCATGTTTAATAATCAGTCTTCTGTAACACAAGTGAACATCAGTCGTGATGAATGGAGGCTCAGACTGAGATCAGCACTGCTTTCTTCACACTCGGCGCGGTTCATCCGCACGTCAGTTTGCGCAGTGGACTAGTCATCACTGACACACGACACGAGCACGACACGGGAATCAACTTCAATAGAGTTGTTTTATTTCACTTTTCTACCTTTTGCGGGAACTAGAGTTTCTCAGTCAGTCACACGCGGATCCTCTCTGTATTTGCGCGCGCCGGAAGACGCCAGCGGATCTGTGACGTAGCACCTACGCAACTTCCGTTAACAGCACAGTTTAGTTTACGACATGTTCGTACTTTATGAATTTCGGATGAATTACAATACGTTTGGGACTTATTTTTTATAACACTCGCTTGTATTCAAATATATTTGTGATGAATAAAAAACATAAAGCAGAAAATGAACGTGGATAGCGCTGCCAGAGATATTGTAATGATGGGGAATTTAGTCTTTCACCACGAAATCCTCTTTTTGTGAAGTTTCTTCTGAAACTGTAGATCATTTTTTTTTGACAAAATGTGTTCTGGGATTTTTCCTTAACTTACAGACATTATTTTGGGATTTCATATTAATGACAAGTATCTAATCAAAGCAAGTTTTTGTATTAACCTCCTTTTATTTATTATTGGAAAGTTTGATATCCATAAATGTAGGCTAAATATACAAAAAGTAAACCCTGCTTTGACATCTTCAAACAAGAATTTAATTTGTACTTAAATACTAAATAGAAAGCTATAAAAACATTTTGAATTTCTGCCATGTTTAATATTCTTTCATATTTGTGCCTCCCTTGTTTATTGTTGTTGTTTTTTTTCTTTTACATCTCTTGGCAAATCATTTTCAATAGGTAAATTAGGCTTCTTTATGTTATTTTTCTTGTTGACTATTCAACTATAACTTGTTTATTGTCTGAAAGTTTGTTTGTTTGGAAAAATGTGCGAATTCAGCACGATTATGTTAATTCGGGCTGACGGCTTCAGCAGAAGAATATACCATCAATTAACATCATTGGAACTCACAGTAGAACTGTATTAAATGGTTATTGTTAAAAATCCATTTCCATATGGAGAAAATTAATGGAGTTTTTACTTCCGGGAACTCGATTTCCCGCGACTCCACCTAAAACTGCGATATTATGAACTCCAAACATAGATAAATAGTGGCACACTTGGTGATGATTTGTCAGATAGTCTGTCGGTTCATGTAATGGTGAGCTGTCGTGCACTGACATCCGTTAAAAACAGCATCTTGTCAGTTCCCCAGCGAACCGAAGCATTACGCTTTTTGTGCCGAGTTTAGAGTCTCGCTTTACAGCGGCTCTGGCACTGCTTCTGTGCGACAGTCGCGGACGCTTTACGGCAGAGACAGTGGCTGTGAGGTGAGCGAGACATGCTTATTTTCTTCATTATTATACTACTTTCTTCATTCTAGTGACTTATAAACAGCGTTACAGTGATGAAGTGGACGTTTAAACGCATAACAGCTCTGCACGAGCTCAGTGTTCACTAATGTTAGTGTATTTCTCGAGCTACTTTCCAGAAAACATGATCAACCAACACAAAGTAACCAAATAAAAGCGTCATAACAATTTTGTGATTCACTTTACAGACACACACTGTGTTGTTGTATGGAAAAGAGCTGCATGCACATTCATCAAGTGAAAGCAAGGTTTTGAACGAAGAGAGAAAGTGTGTTGTGAGTTTAAAGTGTTGCTTTACCTGCACAGGTGAAGAGATTTGATGCGAGGAGCGCTGAGGTTCTTCTGTCTGGTGAGTGAGTGTGTGTGTGTGTGTGTGTGTGTTAAAGGGATAGTTCACCCAAAAATGAAAATTATCCCATAATTTTCTCATAAACCTCAAGCCATCCTAGGTGTACATGACTGACTTCTTTCAGCCAAACACAACCAGAATTCACCTTTGGCTAAGCCCCGCCCCCCTTAGTTACTGTTGCTACGTCCATCAACTTCATCTGGGCTCTGGTTGGGTATCAACATGGCTTATGCTGTGACGCTCTTCCTGATGAACTTTGATCAAACTTTTATAAAGCAGCAAATAAAGTGTCGGATAGAAGTAGGCAGAAGGGGCTCAGTGTGCGTTCGAAGGCTTTATTCAAGACATAAACGCAAGCAACAACAAGATCCAAATAGAGGCAAAAGCATAACGGTCACAGTCAACACATGACCCAGCGCATCATATCCTAATGGAGACGGAGACTGGGACTCACAATATCAGGAGCAACACTGTTCATGCAGAGCT
>NC_136886.1:35423401-35445901 GCF_949152265.1 Phoxinus phoxinus
TCAAAATTGCGATTTTTTTTTTTTTTTTTTTTTTTCTTCTTTCTTTTTCTTTTCTATTTTTCTCAGAAAAAAAAAAGAATTGTTATTTTTGTCTTGCAATTCTGGCTTTTTTTTAAGATATAAAATCACAATTGCAAGTTCCAATTGTGAGATAAGTCACATAAGCTTATTATTATTTTATCCCGTGGCAGAATCTACAGCTGAAGCCGTCTGCTCTTCACATTCAACCGGCATCTTTACACACAATAATGCACACTAATGAGAAGAAAACTGTTGATTTAGAAACTTTTAAATATGCAGCAACACAATAATAGTGAACAATAACATGGCATTCATTTACATCTCTTCATGTGTGTTGTCAGAGTGTTGTGCTTCCCAGTGACAGATGTAATATCTGATAACTCCACATGTTTTCCAGATGATTAAGACGAGGACTTCGAAGATTCCCGCTCTTGCTGAATATGTCCGGTACCCACGACACGTCAAGCTACAATAACACACATTTCAAGAGTTTCTCCACTACATGCATGCGTACAGAACATAATGTGTTTGGCATTGAGACTGTGTGTGTGGCTCTGTGTGTGTGACTCCAGCTGTCATCAGAGATACTCCAGAAGTGCTGAATGAACACAGGTTTGTTGTGCAGGTCGAATCACCCGTATGAAGTGGCGGAGGTCATCAGTCTGCCCATCGACCAGGGCAACCCGCCGTACCTCAAGTGGATCGGAGACGTCGTGCCGGAATGAGCGGCGCTGAAACTGGGACTAAAGCTCATGCTGACGGCTGTTCACACACACACACACACACACACGTCTGACATGCAACAACAGAAAGCCATTAAACACTGTGAAGCGTTTGTTATGAATGAGCAGCTTCATAATCTGAAGAAATGCATGTGTGTGTGTCTTATTATTTACAGTAGTCTTCCTTGAAGATTACAGAGTGTGTGTTTGTTCTGTCAGCCTGTGTTCAGATTCTAATGGTTTTGTTTAACACACACTAATGAGCGGAGATTAATTATTGATTAGGAGGAGTGTAAAGGCTTTTATTCTGAGAGCAGAACGTCATTTATACCACAGACGTGACACCATGATCAATCACGATCAAGTGTTCACAGCAGCTTTTAATGGAAGATGCAGCGCTGGATTCCCTCAAATGTCAGGACACACACACACACACACACACACACACACACACACACACACACGGTGATTACGGCAACGGCTGCAGTTTCTGCCCTTCAGATGAAGAACAGAGATATGTTGATCTCGATCCTGATCATCATCCAACACTGTTCTTGATATGATTATGCAGCTGATTCAGTAAATGCACCCACATACATTGTTATATATATAATACATTGAGCTCGATCTGAACACATGTCCATCGGATCGAAGCTGTGTAGATCAGCAGGGAAGAATAAAGCATGTAAACACTTGAATCCGGCTATTTTCTGTTCAAATATACCTTCTGCATATAGTGTTTTATGTCTTATGAATGTGCGTATGTTTATTTACATCGTCTTATGAACTCTTTATTAAAGTAACTTACTAATATAGGCCTACTAAGGTTCTGGTAGTCTCAAGACTGCATTTATTTGATCAAAAATACAGTAAAACTGTGAAATATTAATCCAGTGTAAATCATCATTTTTCTATGTGAATATATAGTAAAGTGTAATTTATTCCTGTCAATGTTCAGCATCATTACTCCAGTCTTCAGTGTCACATGATCTTCAGAAATCAGTATAATATGATGATCTGATGCTCAAGACACATTTATGATTATTATCAGTGTTGAAAACAGCTTCAGATTTTTGTGGAAACCGTCATACATTTTATTCTCCAGGATTCGTTGATGAACAGAAAGTTCAAAATAACCATATTTATTTAAAATATAATCTTTTATAACATTATGAATGTCTTTACTGTCACTTTTGATCTATTTAATGCGTCCATACTGAATAAAAGTATTAATTTATTTAACAAAAAAGAAAACCTACTGACCCCAAACTTGTCAATTAGGCTATATCCCACATTAAAGTCCGCGTGAACCGGAAGTTGCAACCGACTTTATCTCAGTGTTGTGACGTATTTCCGAGAGAAACGGAATACTAAATGAGGAAAAATAGTGGGCGTGGCTTTTTTTCCAACTAGCACCTGATTGGATCTAGAAAAGTAGGCGTTTCATTCGTCCTGTCTACTGTCAGTTGGAGGGGCGTGGTTACGGATGTTAAGCAGACACCAAAACCGTCAAACATTTAAAATTAGCATTTTGTAAAGAATAAAAAAAATAAAGGGGTTCTGGGCATTTTTACTGCGTGATCAATATAAGCAGCGGCACTCATATGCTCATCGTCTCCAAATTATGACCAGAAATGGATAAATATTAAAGGATAATTCCGGTATTTAACACCTTGAGTCTATATTGTAGTTTGTTTTGGATGAACAAGAGTGGTGGACAACATTTCTTTGACAATGGTTCCTCTCTCGAGTTTTTGACTATAAAAGAATTGGCCATGGACCCATTTAACATTGGAGTCAATGGGCATGTCCGAAAATGTCATTAAAACAGCCAATAATGTTCGTTTACAAAACTGTTAAACTCACCGAGTGGTTAGTGGTGTTCGTTGATGTTCCAGAAACAAAAAGTGTTGCGAAATTCAGTTTCTGTCGTGTTTTATTCGTCATTTTGTAAAATCCCATTGAATTCTGTTGAAGGACTGAGTGCTCGTTAATATTAATGCGCTAACGGAAACGGAAAGGGGGCTGTTTACATTTGCTCGATGTCGTCTTTTTGCTCGCTTCCGTTTCTCATAAGGCGAGCGAGCAGAGCAACTGTGCTCCGGGAGAGTAAGCCAAATAAACAAACAAAACCTTCATTAATTGTTACTTGTAATATGAAGTTGAACTCGACTGTGACCGTGAGTGTCCCGCGAGACATAAACATCGGTTATCGCCATCCAGTGGTCGGGAGTGTGCTAACGCTTCAGATTCAAATATTGAGCGGAAGTTACACGGTTGTGAAGTGTCTGAAAAAATAGTTCCACTATAGCAAAATAAACGGATTGGAATCATATATTGCGACGATATATTGTTTATAATCATCAACGAACACCACTAACCACTCGGTGAGTTTAACAGTTTTGTAAACGAACATTATTGGCTGTTTTAATGACATTTTTGGACATGCCCATTGACTCCAATGTTAAATGGGTCCATGGCCAATTCTATTATAGTCAAAAACTCGAGAGAGGAACCATTGTCAAAAAAATGTTGTCCACCACTCTTGTTCATCCAAAACAAACTACAATATAGACTCAAGGTGTTAAATACCGGAATTATCCTTTAAGACTGGTGTTTAAAACAAATAAAGAACCAATGTAGGAGAATAGTTATTATGCGCTAACAGAAACTGTATTCGTGCTGTACGCATGTCAAAAAATCTTGTGTTTATAAACGCGATCCCGTGTTCAGCGTTCATGTAAACACTTCGCTCGGATTCATCAACCGGAGTCCGACTGAAACCAACGCTGTGTGTGTGGCGTAGCCGGTGTTGCTCACAAGCAGCTGATCTCCAGCACCGAGCGCTTGTCCTTGCTGTTCTCCGACAGATGTGATATCCGCGCGCCGCTGCTCTCATGTGTCGAGCTAACGGATCGCTCCACCTCCGCTTTCCCAGTGCTTTCCTCGTTCCGGAGTCCGCTCTCCTCGTTCTCTTCGACGTCGATCACCTTCAGATGCTCCTTCGGGTCCAGTTCTCTTCGAATCTCCTCGAGCGGTAGCGCAACCATTCCCGTTCCCGGCTGCTGATCGTGGTTTTCCACACGTCTGGACGATCGGCACAAGGCTTTCCGGAATCCTCTTTTGAAGTTATCCGACAAGACGCCGTACAGAATGGGATTCGCGCAACTGTTAGCGTAGGACAGAACCACGACGAAGTAATACAGGCCTCTGAACTCTCCCGGGAGAAGCACGAGCAGGTTCACGATGTTTAACACGTAGAACGGCAGCCAGCAGAACACAAACACGGCTACGACGATCACGACCATGCGCGTGATTTTGCGCTCGGATTTCCTACGGCGGATCGACGTTGCGCGAACTTTTCGTCCGGAGCTGCGCACCTTCACAACGATCAGCAGATAACACAAGCAGATTACCGTTAGCGGGCCGAAAAACCCCACAGTCGAAGTGTAGATTATAAACGCCGCTTTCCAAACTTCCGCCGGCTCCGGCCACACGATGCTACAATTCCCGTCGTCCTTCAAAACGCCGGCGAAAACCACAACCGGAAGAACCACCACGAAAGACACGGCCCATACGGTTGCGTTCACAGTCTTAGCCACACGAGGCTGGCGCCACCTAGAGGACTGGAGCGGATGCACTACCGCCAGATATCGATCGATGCTCATCACCGTCAGGCAGAAGATGCTAGTGAACTGGTTAATGGCGTCCACCGTCATGACCAGACGACACATTAGCGATCCGAAGGGCCACGAGAGCAGGCCGTTCTGCACGGCGAGGAACGGTAAGCCCAGCATGAAGAGTTCGTCTGCGATGGCCAGATTCAGAATGTAAATATTGGTCACTGACTCCGCCTGGGAATATCGCAGAACGATGTGGATGACGAGAGTGTTTCCGATCAGGCCGACGACACACACCGCGATGTAGATTAGCGGGATGAGGATGCCGGCGACTCCCGGGCCGTAAGACACCGATCCGCTGCCGGTCCAGTTCTCACTCGGAGAGAGAAGCGAGGAGGACGAGTTAATCCACAACTCTGCTTCTGTTGTGGAGGCATGTGGTGTTATTCGATGAACCTCCATCGTTGTAAAAGAGCGAATGACTCTCAACAGCTGTCCATCTGATCTATGAGGGAGAGAGAATATTGGTCACTGAGTGCGGAAACAAGTCATTTTATCCCTTAAAACTCATCTTTGATCACCAAAATCACATATTTAAGTGTTTTTTCCTTGCATTTTTTTTCATGCCTTAAAATATCTTGAATGTAACTCGACACCCTTGCCTCATTTAGTATACGTTGATCTATGAATATGCAAATGAGCCCCGCCTCCACTCACTCACTCACTCAGAGATCCACTGGTGGACGATCACACGTTGATCTGATTGGTCAAGGTAGTGTGTGACGTCAGAAACACCAGCGATTTCAAACCGTGTGTTTGAGACTGTCTTTGGTTCACTGCAGTTTTAAGCAGAAAATACTCAGCAATGCTGTCCACTTATGAACTTACACATGGCTTGCAGATTAAAAACACCACATAGACACATAAACAACATTAAAAGCTGGATTTACACCACAGGGGGACTTAAAAAATATCAGAAATCTATCATTAAACTGTACGCTTCCAGAAGATGCACATTAGTACCTTGAAGGACCAGATTACCTAAAATGCACATAAGCTTTTGTACCATTTTGTGGTTCTCAAAACGTTAGCACAAAAACATTTATATGGAAGTTCGTCTAACATTTTAAAAATGTAACTACTGGTTTCGGAACGTTCAGAGAACATTCAAAAGTAACGTTCCATAATGTTTGAAGAATGATACAATGTAATGTTCACTTAACGATCATTTAATCAAGATTGTTTTATTGAAACATTTAAAAAACTGTCCGTTTTGAATGATAACTCAATCATAGATATGTATACATACACAAAATCATCTGCTGAAGTGTATTTCATGTAGATATTCATGTGTGTAATACAGTTGCAGACACTCAGGCCCTGTTTACAGCTGGAGTTTTAATCCGGCTCTTTTGTCCACTTTCACACACTTCTGTCCTGATCTCTTCGAGAGGAGGGTCTTTGGTTAGATATATACATATGTAAACACACAGAGAGCATCAGCTTTAGTTTCTGCTCTGACAGACGCAGGACCCGCGTCACCCGCCGAACGCTGTGAGTGTGTGTGAGAAATCAGGAATGCTGAGAGAACATTGAGCTTGGTACGTTTTTCATCTTCAAACCAAGTCTCCAGCCAACAAAGTTTAGATGCCGTCTGTCTACAAGCTTCCATTATGACCCCGTTTACAGCTGTATTTACCGTCGTCCACCGGGATCCGATTGACCAAAACGCTTCTTACAGTTCAACTGCGTACACACATTTCCAAAACTTTGCCTCTTTTTTTTTTTTTTTTTTTTTTACTTTACACACAAATCCAAGAATTGCACACACAAAACGCAAAATGCCTCACATCTCTTGCAAAATAAAGAACTGCATTCAAAATATCACAAACATTTGTCTTGCGTTGCAAACACATTTGCCCGAAGTCGAACCCTATATAAAATGTCTCAGTCATTCACATACAGTTATTCAAACTCTAAAGCGAGAATTAGTGTATGGTTTTGGAGATTTTGGTGTGTTCAGGTGTTTCAGAAATTGTGTGACAAGTATGTTGTGTGTAAGCAGCAAGGTGCAAACAAGGCCTCAGTCGACTTATTCACGGCTTTGACTGTTCCAATATGGCGGACTATTGCGGCCGCTAAAGAGGATTCTATGAACATATATCTATGACCTTTAAAGGGATAGTTCACTTTAAAGGAAGATTTTTGGAAAAGGTCGGTAACCAAACAGTTAACTGGTCCCATTGACTTCCATAGTAGGGGAAAAAATACTATGCAAGTCAATGGGACCTGGTTACTGAAATTTTTCAAAATATCTTCCTTTAAAGTGAACTATCCCTTTAATGGGAACTAATGAACTTCTTAAAAACACATTTTTGTTCTGGGTGAGTGAATAACTCATTTAATACAAGAATACAGTAAAAAAACAAGACTTAAATGTTTACTGACATCTTAATGGAGGTAGATTGAGCGCAGCGGCACGTCTGCACGTCTTCTGTTCATGATCTCGCGTTTCTGGACCCCGACCGGCTCTCAACGGGTCTCCGGGATGAAGAAAGGCCTGTGATTATGGGTGATGTTCTGTCAGGTTGTGTTTGGTGACGTCTCTGCGAGCACACACACACACACACACACACACACACACACACACACACACACACACACACACACACTTACAACAGCGGATGATCATCAGCGGCAGCGGCGCAGACGGACGTGTCTCGAGGTAAAAACACTCCATTAGGGGCTCAGGAAGAAAACACGGGCTTTTTGTATAGACAGATTTAATATAGGCTATAGATCAAGTCTAGATGTCTGATTGTCATCCCCTGACTGAGCGACACCAATGATGAGCATCTGGACGCTGAAGTCAAAGGCGGCGCATCATTATTTCGTGTTTTGGACTATTGTGATTCTGATGCTGGAGACGCTCTCTAAAGTCTTGCCACAACAATCTCATTATCAATAAATCATGAGCACTTTGATCAGTTTGGCCACTGCTGGCTGGTATTCATGCATATTTATGTCATAATATAACTGTGATCTGCAGGGTAAAATAAGTCCAGTTTGAAAGTCCATGTTGATTTTAGTGCAAAAAGTACAGACAAACATTTGAGAAACATCACATGAACATAAATCACATATTGCATAAGGACTGCTACTCCTGTGTGTGTGTGTGTGTGTGTGTGTGTGTGTGTGTGTGTGTGTGTGTGTGTGTGTGTGTGTGTGTGTGTGTGTGTGTGTGTTTCATGCGTCAGACTGTTTTCTCTCCGCAGGTAAAAGTCACCGAGCTTCACCGCTTTCATCCATTACGGCCTAAACACTCTTTCTATAATAAACTCAGTTCTGTGCATTATTATCTTTACTGACATTTACAACCAAAAAGAGATGCAGAGAGTTTGATGATGCAGTCAACACACACACACACACACACACACACACACACACACACACACACACACAGAGAGAGAGAGTTCAATATGGGCTCGGCTCTTCGTTGCCTGGGCAGCGTCTGAAAAACCATAAAAGAATAAAGGACAAAAGAAAACACACACACACACACACACACACTGGCTGAGGAATGTGTGTGAGTGAGATTAGACCCGTTCATTATCTGAGCACAATGACTGTCAGTGAAACAGTTAAAGACTAAAGAGAGCAGAAGGCTTTAGTGCTGCATTAGCAGGTGTGTGTGTGTGTGTGTGTGTGTGTGTGTGTGTGTGTGTGTGTGTGTGTGTGTGTGTGTGTACCGGGTTCAGAGGGGTTTATGCTACGATAATGTCTTGCACCAGAAACGTTCATGTTTGCATGTCATCAGACGCTCTCTTCACTAGCATTCAAAAGTTTGGGGCCAGTAAGAATTTTAAAAGAAATTATTGCTTTTATTCATCAATAATTCTTGTATTAAATTGATGAAAAGTGACATTGAAGACTTTTATAATGTTACAAAAGATTCTCTCACACACACACACACACACACACACACACACACACACACACACACACACACACACACATTTTTATGTTCTTTGAACATTCTCAAACAAATTGATGAACGTCCAACTAAAATGTTTCAGAAAAACATTCCATGAATGATGTATAAATAATGTTTTTGTGCTAATGTTTTGATTATTAACATTATTATTGACCAGATAACTGTGAATGAACGTTCTATTACTGTAATGTTACTGTAAGAATGTTTGATCATAACTTTGAGAAAACCTGTCTGCGGTTTGATGGGAATGTCTTCGAGGTTAAATGCTGAATTTTGTCTTAGTTTTGAAATTCAAATCAATGTTGATGTCAGCATGTTGTAACATTTTTTAACTGGGTGAAATACATTTCAACATTGATTTATAAGTATTTTCATAACCTCTTAGGTTAACATTTAGCATGAACATCACATGACATAATTAGCAGCAGATTTCGGTGTTGGTGTACGTGTTAAAAGACAAGAAATCAACACTGGATTTACGGTCTTCATTCATGATCCTGCTCGTATTGTGGAATCAATAATTCATCAGTGACGTTATTCATCAGAAATAAATGTCTTTATAATCTTTCTCCCCCCTCAGAAACGTCATCAATCACTCTTATTGATCAACCAGCTTTACACAATTAATCATCGAGAAAATCCCACAAGTCCCATTTATTCTCATTTAATATTCTGATTTACTCACAAATGCGTCACATCACAGAAGAAAAATGGCCATTTTATGTTAATGTTAATAGAGCGTTCGATCAGAGTTATCTGGTGTTTAATAACCTTCTCACAACGTTAGAACAAAAACATTATTTATACATCGTTCATGAAATGTTTTTGTGAAACGTTTTAGTTTGGACGTTTATCTAATGTTTATTAAAGGGGTGGCTGATTATGATTTGACGTTTCTAACTGTAGTTAGTGTGTAATGTTGTGTTTGATCATAAACAACATCTGCAAAGTTACAACGCTCAAAGTTCAGAGCAAAGGGAGATATTTGCTTTTACAGAAATCACTTTTTAAGAACTACAACAAACGGCTGGTAGGAACTACACGAGCTTCCTCCCGGGTTAGTGACATCACCAACCCTAGAATTTACATAAACCCCGCCCCCGGAATGCGATTTATAGATTATCATGACAGAATATGCTAATCAATGACTAGAAGATAACTACACATAATCTGCATAAATTCATCAACTAACCATTCAGAAATGTCCTGTTCTTCTACATGTTGTCACTTCTTCTCGAGTCTCTCCATCTTTCTGACTCCGGTTTGAACATAAAAGGCTAAAAGTTTTTGAAATGCTCGGGGACACACACGCACGCACATGCACGCACGCACACACACACACACACACACACACACACACACACACACACACACACACACACACACACACACACACACACACACACACACACACACACACACACACACACACACTCTTCGGGAGCAGCAGCTCATTTGCATTTAAAGGGACAGACACAAAACGGTGTGTTTTTGCTCACGCTCAAAAAGTGACAATTTTAACATGCTGTAAACATATCTGTGGGGTATTTTGAGCTAAAACTTCACACACACAAAGAGCATTATAGGACCAGTTTAAACGTTATTGATTGTTTCAGAGAAAATTCTAAAGTAACGGATGGAATGTAACAAAAAAAAAGGTTCGTATAACCAAAAACAACATTTTAAAAATGTTTTTTTTTATGGAAGTTTTGAACATTCAGAGAACATACAAAAGTAACGGATGGAATGTAACCACACAAAAAAAGGGTTCCATAACCCTAACCCTAACCCATAACATAAAGGCACACTACGTAATTTTTCGCCACTATAGAGGTCGATTATATTAAACAGGCATATTTGAAATATTTGATATTTAATTGCGTATTTCTCAGGATTAAAACATTCTTGGAAACATTTGGGATAATGTAAGTACACAAATCAACAAAATATTTAACATTGTTTTAGTGGTTTTTGAATATTTTGATCCAAAAATCTTACATAGTGTGCCTTTAATATTTGTATAACCAAAAAACAATGTTTTTAAAATCTTTTTTTGATGGATGTTTTGAACATTAAGAGAACATACAAAAGTAACGGATGGAATGAAACCATTTTTTTTCCATAACTTAATGGGAACGTTAGCAAACCGTTCCTAACACAGTTGTTATTGCTGAAGTGAATGGAGTTTGAGGGCCGATAAAACAGAACAAAGCAGCCGAAGCCGGCCGCCAGAGATGTGTTTGCTGATCGCCGTTTTATTGCAGCTCTTCTGCCTTCATCGCTCAAAGTGGATCGAGCGCCGGCAGTGTGAACAGCTGTGCAGGTTAATGTGGATTAATGGCACCTCTGGGAACAAAAGATCCTGCCATTTTGATCTCACTCAGTCTGATGCCATTGAAAAACCCTTTCACCAAAACCACAAACAGCTGCACTGCCAGCGCATGCAAACCGCTGCAATTAATGAGCATTCATCACACATAAAACATTCATCTTCGGCGAGAACTCGACACATTTCATTCCAGAAAGAGTTAAGTGCATCTATCTATAGTTGATACGCTGACTCTAAATTCACATGCAAATGCGCTTCCCTAGTTCTTCCCCACAAAACTCCTGTTTCTGAAGGATTCCTCAGGTGACGTGTGTCCATTACCACAGAAAGACAGTTCATTTGCACAAGCTCCATTCTGGTCACAGTATTAATAATAACTCTGCAATAAGAGAACCTCCTCTGCAACGCCTGCCAGAACTTGGCAAAACTTGTATGTAATAATCAGAAGGTTAGACTATTTAAAGCTCCAAAAAATGAATCTAAGTGATTTACACGTTACATGTCTTTATCTACACCCTCTGGAACGTCTTATTTTAATCATAAGTGCACCGATGGATCCTTCAATGTCTTTCCACCACACCAAAGCTTATAGTGGACAAACGCTCTTCACACCAAGAACTGTTTTAAGAACTGATCAATGAAACCGGTTCTTCTAATGGAATCACAGTAAAAACCCACCGGAAGCGTCTTCTGTCATGAAGTCACAGTGTTTATAAATACAGATATGCACACAGAGTAATGCAGCAGCCATGTAGAAGTTTTCTCTGCATCAAACAGCATCTTTAAATCACTCACACAACATTATATATTTAGATCCTTGCAATGAATCATTTCAGATTACCATAATATCTCAAAGAAACGAAACTCACCGTTAACAGACTTCACCTCGCGCGTGTGTGTGTGTGTGTGTGTGTGTCCACCTGTACGAGCGACTGAAGAAATGAGACGCAGCACGAGGACACACAGCATCCCGTAACCAGGCAACCAGAGAGAGAGAGAGAGAGAGAGAGAGAGAGAGAGAGAGGGAGGGAGAGAGAGAGAGAGAGAGAGAGAGAGAGAGAGAGGGAGAGAGAGAGAGAGAGAGAGAGAGAGAGAGAGGGAGAGAGAGAGAGAGAGAGAGAGAGAGAGAGAGGGAGAGAGAGAGAGAGAGAGAGAGAGAGAGAGGGAGAGAGAGAGAGAGAGAGAGAGAGAGAGGGAGAGAGAGAGAGAGAGACATTAACGAAGAGCATCCTCTGAGAATTGCTCGTGGAAACTATTCCTCTTATTACAGTTTTTCTCAGTCGCTTTGGTGCATTTTTCACATCATCCCTAACATGTGCAAAATAATAAGTGCATTTCTCAGTACGATTTGTACAAACTGCAATATACAATAGATATGTTTCTAAAGCTAGTCAGTCACTAAAAATCTTTAGTACATCTCTCAAACGTAAATATTCATGCCAATGATCATGTCAGTGTCACCAGAATGATAAGTCATTGAGTCATTGTTCACGAACAAGGTCTTCAAAATGTTTAGGCATGTTGTCAATGTAACTGTGTACTTTGACAGTATTACCTGATGTAAACTTGGTCTACAGTTTGGATGACAGTTACTGTATTGAAAATGCACAAGGAAGCACTTCTATGGCATATCAATTTCAACAGTACTATTTACATATTACTGTATGTGGGTTATTGACTGAAAGAGACTGGACAGGATTTTGTTTTTCACAGCTTTTACTAGTGCTACTTTATGAAAGAAAAAAACAAAATAATTTACAGTAAGAAAACGACAAGGGGCACAAAGGAAAAAAAAACGAAATTAGAAAGAAACACAGGAAACACCCCCTTTGCCCGCATCACTGTTCTAGTGCTGTATCTACACATCCAGACGTTCCTGTCTGTCGGCTGTAGCAACATCGACTATGACAGCTGCTTGTCAAATTAGCTAATAGTGAATCACACAAACACTTCATTCATTGTGTGACCGGACGAGAGCTTTGTCTCTTTCTCCATTACACACACACACACACACACACGAAGAGACATGTAACGTGACACCACATTCCACAAAGGCACCAAGGAAAGGGCTTCCACCATAGTCCCTCTGGAATGTATGCACACACACACACACAAGAGACTTTTCATTGAACGAGTCATATTTAAAACATTACCAAATGCATTCTGTGTTGCCATTTATATGTCATGACAGATTTGGGTTTAGTTTACAATTATAGCATGTATTAATTAAACTTTTAAATGTCTATACTAATGCATAATAATCAAATGTTGTATTCCTATTAATGTTAATATGATGTGTTTCGTATCTTTGTAATTCTCTAAATCTAACGGAGTTGAATCTCGATAATAGACTGCAATGGTATGATTATTTCGATATGAATTCTTGCCAGTCATAGAAATGACTGGAGCTCTGTCATAAACTACACAGACTGGGGTCGTGACAAGACAAAGGAAAAGTCTCCCGCTCTCAAATCACTGAAGGTGATTGGACCATCCACCAGGAGAAGGCGTTATCCTTACATTCCTTAAAAGCCAAACGCTCTTCCTGCCCTTCCCCTTCCTGCTCTTACTACCCGACCTGGTCATGTAAAGTCTCCGATCCTGGAACTCCTTCCAGGAGTTCCCTCCACTCTTTTATTTCCTTTATAAAGTGTTTTTTGTTTCCTTTTTAAATTCTCCTTTGTTCGTTGCCACCTACGAGTCGAACGAACGAAGCCTGAATTCCTTCAGCAACTTCCCTTCCAAAGAGACCTTCTTCAAAAACTCCCGCGAACAGCTTGCTCTGGCAACAAGCACGCACGCCTCAGCACGAGCGCGCGCACTCTGCTCCAAGAATACGCGCAGGCTGAACACAGCTCCACACAAACGAACTTTGCAAGTATCAAGCTCTACGAGTTTTAATGTTTTAAGGTGTTTTGATTGATGTCTCTCTCAATGGTCTGTGATTTTAGCTGTTCTATGGCCACTCGTGACCATTCTCTCTCTCTCTCTCTCTCTCTCTCTCTCTCTACAAACTCCACGCGTGCTTCGGCACGGCGCGCCCCTCCTCAGAAATCTCTCTCTCTCAACTTCTCTCTCTTATCCGCTATTCGTGTCTTGTATTGTTTACTGTAAATTATGTACATAGATATAATCGGTGTATAATCAATATGTGTAATCCGTTATATTCTGTAGTTTGCATTTATTAAAACAATATATTCAAGACTGTGTCTGTGAAAAAAACGCTCGTAAAACCACAAACGTCAATGAGATTAAAAGATCCAAGAGCTGCCAGAGCTCTTATTATTTACTAGTTTTAATTTTATAAACACAGGAAAATTAATGTTCACGGCCAGAAAATTAATGTTTCTTGGAGGTTATAAGGAGATAGCTTTACTGAGAGGTTGATGGGTGATCTTTGATGGTTTTTGCAGGACAAACACCTATTTGATCATTACATGAATTTCCCTTAAAGGTTATCTCATAATCGAAATTAAATAAGATTATTGATATCTGAATGAGGAATTATAAGACGTTGTGATCAATTATTCATATATTCGTATAATCTATACATTTTCAATTTCGATAATTTAATGTAAAGTAATATGCAGAATATTAATCATATTCATGATTAGTTATTAAAATTCCCTATAGATCCTTTGAGCTAATTCATACGGACCAAGAGTCCTAGGCATATAGTTTACAGTTTGGTGGAGAATGCGGGCAATCTCAAACTTTGTGTTTTACGAGCAAATCAGTCTGTCTATATTGTGTATTAATGTAACGCGCGCGCTCCAGCGAGAGCCCACCACGCGCGCTCACTGAAGGACTGTTAGAAGGCACGAAGCCGATCTCAGTCAAAGCAAATTGACCCTGCTAGATATGTTTAACATTTTCAGCCCCTGTTAATTGCTAAAATAAACTTCGATGTATTATATTAATATTGTGTCGGTAAAGAGAACAGAATCTCTGTACATGTCTCGGACTGTACATTCTTAATATTGTGTTACCCACGCGCGCGCTCCAGCGAGAGTCCACGCGGTTCAGTGAGGAAACGCGCGCGCCCAAATGCGAACCCACGCGCGCTCACTGAAGAACTGACTGGCGCCGAGCCAGCTCAGCATATTAACAGACGCTGGAAGTGACAATACCGGTAAATGTCCTAGAGAAAAGAATCTCTGTTCAGCCTGTAATTAATATTGCTTTAGCCCGCTTGAAATCAAACGAGTTTCTTTGATCACGCGGTAGATTGGAACAGAGCGAGTCTCCTCCGTTTCGATAATAGGCCTAATAATAATATTAGATCGTTAAAATAACGATAACTCCTGGTCGAAAATTGGATTAGCTACCCATTTTGTAAACCTAAGACATTTTTAAATCATAAGTGCTATTGTGGTTAAATGTTTACGGGAACCCAACAACAGATGATAATTCCTGTTTTCCACATTTGAGTAATAAAGTGCAGTGAAGAAGTCCTGACACGTTCTCTCTTGTGCAGTATAGCACCCGAAGATCTGTAGAGATCTTGTTTCCTTTGTGATTTTATTGCAGAAAATCAGCACGTGACTGAGCTGAACGCTCTGAGCTCTTTAGAGTCAAATTTAAAATTGGTTGTAATTCCGCGGACTAAACACCAGAGGTCCTTTTAGGTGTTCAAGTCTCAAAATACGCGCCCCAACGACGTCACCCTGCGTGAGCACCGCCTCCCACTGACGTCAGCCTGCATGAGCGCGACTACGCCATCTCGTGGCCGTTTCAGATAATGCTCTCATACTGCTAAATTCAAGTGTTCTATGATGAATAGTGAATTAGCTTATGTCTAAATTCTCAATAATTATTGGCATTTCCAGCTTTGCTCGTGCGAATATTATTTTGTGTTAGACAATTTTCCTGCTTGTGACTGGTACATTTACTTTGAGTTTGGTTCAAACAAGAGGTGAATTAAAACTTAAATTAAATCCCAGCCCAGCCATTGAGAGCCCATAGAGGGAAGTCCGCCACCCAGTGGCCGCCTCCCGCTAAAGCGGTTCATTCAACTCGCTTCTCTGTTTCCAATTCTGTGTGAATTGCTTTATTTCTGTTTTCTCGTCTGATTATTTTATAATAATTACTGATACTTTAATGCATCTAAGTTATTATTCGATATCATTCTGAGTTCTCAATTCCCTCACACGCTTATCTAAATTCGAGTTAAATCAGATTTAAATTTTGGATTTAAATCTTGTTTGGCTGGCAGCCACTGTCATCCACTAGAAGGAAACAGCGCCACCGCGTGGCCTTGTGGATACTAAGTCGGTGCCACTCTTTTTCCCCTTTCACTCTTTTGAAGTGTGTACTTATTTCATCTTTCCCTTCTGATTATTTCATAGTAATTACTGATGCTTTAACGTCATCTGGATTATTATAAAATATCACTCTGATTTTTACATTTCTGCACAGGCTTATTTAAATTTGAATCTAAAACCAGTTTGAATTTAATTTGAATGAGTTTGTCTGTCCAACCAGGTTGACCACTGAAAAGAGATACGCCCCCTTGTGGGACAAACCCACTACTGCGGCCTGTCTCTTCTTCTGGGGTCATCCTGTCTTTCCATTATTTTATTTTATAAATAAAAAAAAATTTTCTCAAAAAAAAAAAAAAATTTATTAAATTTTTTTTTTATTCCTAATTTTCTTATCTCTTTTAGGTTAGGTTATTCTGATAATCACCAACATTATCATAATTCCCTTTTTTGTTTTATCATTATTTCAAAGCCTTTGCCTTTATTTCTACATACATAATTACTAAACTTGGTTTAAACAAGAAAGCCTTAATTGACTTTAACTTTCACCTGTTTACCCCTTTTTGTGTGTTTATGTGTAGTTCTCCCTAGGGCGCTGTGGTGATTTGACGGTCATCTCTGGTTGGTTTCCAGCGAGCGGGGTCACCTGGCCGTCACGACCGACACCGGCCGTGCGTGAGTCTCGGACTCTTCTGTCTCTTACCATTGGGGCGGCACGCAACTGCTACATCAGCAATTTAGCACTCCAAGGGTAAAGTCAACCACGCCAGCTGACACACAAGGCAATTTCGGGACAATTACCTGAACCAGGGCCTGCTGCAGGGGCCGGGTTCCAGGGAAAACCCAATTTTGTCGTGCTGTCTGGCAGTTGACACCTTGGTGTTGCCAGGTTGTGTTTAAGGTCGCAAGTTGTTTGAGAAGGTCGCACCGTGGTACACAGAGTAACAGAGGGCCCGGGTCCACTGTGGTCGAGTGTTTGGGACCGTCAAGAAGGTTGACCGCGCCGCCGGCTCCCTCCTGAGTGACCTCATTTCACCCCAGGCAGACTAAATAAGGTAAAACCCATACACTTAGTATAAGCCACAGAATATTAGATATTCCCCGGTCATTTAAGTGTTTGGCCCCTATCCTTTTCTCCAAGCCTCACCATCTTCCTAGGTTTTCTACCCCGATAGCCCCCACTCACCTGTAGGCCCTATCGTAAACTCTGGCAGTGGTAATAGGCTTAGGCCTCCTTATTCTCTCTGACACATACCGTGTTACTATTGTTTGATTTTATTTCACTTTGATCTGTTCTATCCTTTGTTCTGTTGTGATTTGTTTCTTTCATTTCACCTAGAAACAGTAACCTGAGAGAGCCATCAAGGAAACTAAGTAGTGGAGTGACCACCAGCAGCCGGGGCCACCACGTGACCCGCCAGGCTACTGCTCGTCACAACCCCTAGTGCAGGTCCTCAGACGACCCAAGTTAATTGGCTCCGTGAACTGTCTAACTGTTGGCATCAGTTAGCCCCAAAATTCTCATAAACGGCATAGCCGTATGATCATAGCTCGTCAACCTTAAAACGAACTTGCATTGGTCTCTTTTTGTGTGTGTGTTCTGTGTTCTCTCTCGCCTACAGTGTGCCAAGGTCACGGCCGTCCAGTATGGCTGCCCAGTGGGACGAACTCGAGTTGTGGTTGAGAGCCATGACGACCGACTTCCTGCCCGGAGACGCCG
This sequence comes from Phoxinus phoxinus, assembly GCF_949152265.1. NCBI lineage: Eukaryota > Metazoa > Chordata > Actinopteri > Cypriniformes > Leuciscidae > Phoxinus > Phoxinus phoxinus. The sequence goes on from NC_136886.1 coordinate 35,441,069, forward strand.
CTGACACAGAGCCCCGGAGCCGAGAACAGCTGGACACCGACCTGGTCGAACTGATGACCCACGATCCGACGCAGAGCTACAGCTACAAGGACTGGGCCAAGATCGTCGGAAGCCTCGCACACAAACTCGTCGCCCAGGCACGGCTCAGCGAAAGGAGCCACATCAACCTGGAGCAGGAAGCAGCAGCGCTAAAGCTTCAAGCAGAGGAGGCCCGGAGGAACCAGGCCCACACCCAAAGTCATCTTGACCAGCTTCTTCTCCAGACCGTGAAAGAGAACGCCACAGATCCAGAGCTACAGAAAGAAGTAGAAAGACTTCGAAAGGCCCTGCAAGATCTTCGCCTCGACACAGACCAAAGAGAACAGTCGGAGAAAGAAACCCGTAAAGACCTCGACGAAAGACTCCAACAAAGTGACGCTCTCCTCGAGAGAACAAAGACTGAACTAAGAGACAAAAACGCTAAAGCCACAGCCTGTGAAAAACACTTACAGGTGGCCAGAGCTGAAATCCATGAGCTTACTCTGCAGAGACATGATCTCAGAGACGAACTTGACATTGTTCACAGAGAACTGAGACATTCTTACAGACTTAATAGTGACCGGGTAGGGGAAACACACACCACAAAGTTTCCCCTGACCAGCTGGTACGCACCTTTCAGCCAACAACCCAGGGCTGAAAAGGGGGGCGAAAGCCCATTGTTCCAGACATCACCAGCCAGCCAACAAAAACCCCTGTCAGCAGAAAGGGGGGGGCCCTCACAGAGAACACTCACCGCTAATCGCGGCACGGCTCCCAAAGCTGACGGGGGCGGAGCTGAAACGGGTCAGAATCCCCTCCAGACGGATTGGGCCCCCAGCCACAGCTCTCCCCCCACAGACTTTGACAAGTTGGCCAGAAACATCCCCACGTTCACTCCAAACCTTGCAGGAGGCCATGATGCACATGCTTACCTTCAAGACATTGACTTTCACCTGCAAACTGTCGCCAACGTGACAGCTTGGGACAAGTTTTACCTGCTCAGAATTACGTCTAGCCGTGACGTGCGCAGCTTCCTAGACCGTCAACCAGAGACTGTCAAAAGGGACTACCAGCAGCTGCGACAAGCTTTGATCCGTGAATTCTCTGATCCAGAATCAGAACAAGGGTTCATCGCCGCCATGGACATCAAACAGGCCCAACCTGAACACCCACAGACCTACTACGGCCGACTCCGACACGCCTACTTCGGAGCACGAAACGAGCCCAGTATGGAAGAAGATGTCAACTTCAGGACGCTGTTCCTCCGAAATCTGCATCCCACAGTGAGTCATCACTTAGGCGTTCTGGCCTGTCCACGTAGCATGTCCACCCAACAGCTACGTGACTTGGTCCACAAAGCTTACACCAAGCAAATGACTAATTCTAAAAAGACTGTAAAAGACCCCACAACCTACTCTGTCTCTGAGCACTGTTCAGAGCTGACTCTAGAGGGCGCCCAACAGCACCACAGTCACAGATCTTTCAACAGAGAGTCAAGACCGTTCCAAGCCAGCAGAGGGCAGCACAACCGTGACGGTGCTCATCCAAAGCATCGGAGCGAGCGCCCTAAAAGATTCTGGGACCCGCATTACCCGCCGTCCAGAACTCCAAGCCCAGAAGGCCGGCCCTGGAACCCCTCTCGACATGCTACTGGTAAGCCCAAGTCTTATCACACACCAGAAAAACACAGCGCAGCCACGTCGGAGACAGCAGAGATCGTGAGGATGCTGAAAGAGTTTCTTCACAAGAAACATCGCAAGAGAGACAAGGACGAACCAGACATCTTATGTCTAAGCATAAGAACTGAAACCAACACCCTGTCTGACTGCCATCTGCCTGAGCCAAGCACCACGAACACTGCTCGTCCCCCACAGACTACAGAGCTAGCTGTCACATCACACACTGACAGCTCCACTCTAGTACCACAGCTGACAGCTGTACACCCCACACGAAACAGCACAACACATCACACCTGGGACCAACATCACAAAGTCCCAGGAAGTGCTGTTCCGGCTAGCTGCCCCCGCAGCAAGCCACACGCCCCTCCCGGGGACAACCCACCAGACATTGTTATCAAATCGCAACCCATGAACTTTGCTGTTACATCACCAAATAGCAGCTCCACTCACTCACTCATTGTTGCATCACAAACTGACAACACCTACCATTCACTCCGGCTGACAACAACAGCCCCGGTGCCACAGTTTCTAGGAAACCTCCTTGAAAGGGGGGTGACCAGGAAACCCTACCTAGCCTGCACTTTGGAGAAGGAAGTGAAACTTGAAGCCTTGATAGACACAGGAGCAGACCTCACTGTGATCTCATCTCAACTTTTCAAAAGACTCAAAGTCAAAGCTAAGAGACAGAATCGAACTCTTGAATCCCACACTTGTGAGCTAAATGTGCATTCATACAGCCAAAATAGCATCCGGCTCGAACAGCTAACTCTAATCCACCTGTCAATAGGTTTTATGTCGCTGACTCACCCTGTGTACGTTTCACCAATGAACACTCATCCACTCATCATTGGCAAAGACCTGCTGGATCGTTTCGAGCCCTTACTGGACTTCAAAAAGCGAACTCTTTGGGCTCAAGTGCCAGAACCTCTCCCCATCCAGTCACACAGGCCACCCGAGGCAAACTGTCAGATCACAGAGGTCACGAGACTTTCCACAGAGCCAGACTGTCAGGTCACACAGTTCATGGGAACTCCCACAGCCAGTCACAACGACACAGACTTAGCAACAGGTCAAGTTTCAAGTTCGCTACCCTGCACCTTCCAGCCCACAAAAGACTTTAACAAATGCTGCGCCAAGGTCAAGACTGACCTGCAGCCACATGACCAAACTCATGCCCGCGCCAAGCCTGGCGCACTAAACGGAAAGCGGTGGTCACGTTTATCTATGACGCATCATGTGCGGCACAACACAGCACCAGAGTCACTGACGAGACATTGAAGCAAGCGACAGGCTGGCAGAAAGATGTGACAAAACATGGGCCAAGGCGAGCTAAACCTAGCTGCCACCCACAAAGCAAAAGAACTGCCCCGTCCAACCAAAGACAACCCTCATTTGCCTCTTCCTTCCCTTTCTCTCTCTCTCTCCCTGTCATCTGTACCAGGTTGCTGCTGTGGGTCGTCATGCTGTGCTGTCAGCCATCCAGAGGACAGCTGCCACCGAGAGAACAACTGAGACTCCTGATCACCGACTGCGGAACCTACACTCAGCCAGTGTATGGTCGACTCATCCAGTCCCGCCCGCTCTACAGAGCACACTACCCCAGCACCGCAGCCCCATACATCTGGGCAAGTGCCCAACGGACAGAGGACTCCCTCTCGCATGCCAAGGCCAAGGTCGAACACATGCTCAACCAACTTGAGAAAGTGACTGTTACACAATCAGGACTCCTAAGCACCAACCACCGCTCCAAACGGTTCCTGGGAGCGTTGCTCGGAGCCGTAGCTGCCGCCAGAACTCTTTTTAACATTGGTATGTCCAGTGTCAACGCAGCGAACCAGACTGTGAACTCAATGAAACCGCTGTTTAATATCTTCCAGAAAGACTTTGCCCAGACTCCGCTGTTTACAGCACTAACGACAGACATGCTGTGGGAGGTTAGCTCCTCCACTGACAGCCTAGCCACAGGTGCAATCCCACCGTACCTGAAACTCTTAAGCCTTGTGCGAACTGTGCTGGCTTCCAGCATCACCACGCCAGCTGACCCTCTACAAACACACCTTGCGTACTCGCTGGGTTGCGCCACCCCACTTCACGTCAACCCCGAGCAGAGAGAAGTGGGTTTTCTCCTAAACCTACCCATCATCGAGTCAAACCAAACCTCCAGGCTCAAAGACATTGTCAACATCGGGTCCTGGAAAAGCAGGACCCATTTCAAGATATGCACTCCAGACGTGGTGGCCTACCACGACAGCGACACCCTGCTGTACCCGGCCCCAAACCTGCACGGGTGCACCTTGACCAAAGACATTCACTATCTCTGCCCTAGCAAGCCCTTCCTCAAAGACAACACTGAAGGAATCTGCGAGTTGCAACCCCTGGCCAGCCACACACGCGGCCCTGCTGAAGCGAAGCCTCGCACAAAAGTCACAGAGACACAAGCAGAGAAAAAAGCAGGTGAACGATGGCTGGCTAACACACCTGCGCACACAGCCACTGTCACTCATGAACAGCATGATAAAACCAGCCGTGTCAACCTGCTCAGCCAGAGTATGCCGACTCAAGTACCGACAGGTGCCATCGCACACCTTGGTAACCTGTCATGGTACCATCTTCCGAGCAAAGAGTACCAGACAGCGCTGGAACTCCCATCCTTTAAGAACTACAACGTCACCTTAGATCCAGAAGGAGATCTCCGGTTTGAGAAAAGGGGGTCCCAACTCACGAACATTGCTCCTGTCAACACAACCCTCCAAGCCTGAGTACCACTCACCCGTGTCCAAACCTGGACCGCAGCTGATACTGTTGTATCTTTCCAAGGGATGCCAACATCCACAGTCCCGCTCACAAACTCTGTGTCGGAAGGTTTCACACGGAATCCCCGGAAAGGGGGTGCCAAGCCATCGACCACCTCATCCTCATTTGAGCTGAACCATCAGCCCAGCAAACCACCTGTCATCCATTGTGCTAAGTTGTTGTTCGATGAAGTCCATCCCCTGACTTAATCGAACAAAAAGGGGGAAATGTAGCAACATCGACTATGACAGCTGCTTGTCAAATTAGCTAATAGTGAATCACACAAACACTTCATTCATTGTGTGACCGGACGAGAGCTTTGTCTCTTTCTCCATTACACACA
>NC_136886.1:35450901-35463401 GCF_949152265.1 Phoxinus phoxinus
CCTTTACCTTTACTCACACTTCTTTTCTTTTATGTTCTTTGTATACTTTATGCAGCGCTGTTTCTTCTTTACGATGGGACTAGAAGTAATATTTTAACATAAACCTCAAACATAATAATATCTGTTGCTTGCTGACAGTCTCAAATGTTATGGTTTTAACCTGGAAACTGAATAACCGTAGAAGCACGAGTGATGTAGAACACACACGCAAGCACGCGCACACGCACACGCACACGCACACACACACACACACACACACACACACACACACACACACACACACACACACACACACACACACACACACACACACACACACACACACACACACACACACACACACACACACTCACACACTTGAGATTGACATGAGATTGAGCACAGATCAGATGCAGTATGAGAAGCGAAGGCTCTTCTATCTGCACTTTCAACCGGAAATAGATCTTCTGATGAATCTTCTGATGCGGTTTGTTATTGACTGCGTTAAGCACCCTTGCATCTGTGAGCTGTTGCCATGGCGACGGCGTGAGGAGAGAGTTGTGTGTGTTGGGCTGGTTAAAGTCACAGCACTTCTTCATCAATGCACACAACTTTGCTTGTCAGTGTGAAACTGTTGGTCATGATGTTAGTGAGCAGATGCTTTACAGTCTCTCAAAGTATCTTATGCATTTCTTTGAGATATTGATGTTTCTACTAAAAAGGGCATATTTCATCTCTACAGGAGGTCTGATGATTTCCTCTGGTTATTCTGGGCTTTTACTGAAATCAGTCCAACTATAAACTCATCAGTTCCATATAACGTTTGTGTGCAGTCTTAAAAACATGAAAATATTATGGGATCAATATCCCGTCAAAAGTATTTTGCGGTCACGGGTTGAAAATGTAAAAATACATATAGCACAAACTGAAAAGAAGAATGCAAAATAATCAGAATGGCCACGGATCAAAATATGATAAGCGTGAATAAAAAAAATAACAAGATGAATAAACACATTAAAACTTATATTGCACAAAACTTAAACTTATGTTCATGTTTTCTTTAAAAAAGTATGTTTTCCTTGGTTTTATTACTCTGTACTTTGTGCTGCTCAGATTTTAGTGTGCTTCTGCTGTTTATCTCTTCGCTCTTCTTTTCCAAATGTTCCAGTTCGAGTTTCATGTAAATTAGGGCGGGCTTAAAGCGTCACCATTGGTCCTCTAGTTCTAGATTGACAGCTCCTCCTCTAGCCAATCAATGAAGAGGGGGAGTTTACGTCAGTCCAACAATAAACTCATCAGATCCATTATAACATTGTGTGTGCAGTTTCAAAAACATTAAAATATGCACAGGCTTCTTCCCAGCCAATGGGAATATGTGTTTTAAAAAAAAGTTTATATTGTGATTGTCAAAACATTTGGTAACTAAACAGAGTTTTATGAAGTTTAGTGGCCCATGTTGCAATGTTTAGTACAATGGCTGGTAGGTTACAGTTTTTATTATTGCTTGAAACAAATTTCAATTAAATTTTTGTGATTTGGCTACGATCTTGATTCAATATCAATTAATGTGGATAAATATTATGTACAGTAGATAGCCTACATGGCAATTTTTCTCAAAAATAAATAAATATCTCCCCTAATGCTGTAAACATATACAGGGAGCCCTGCATTAAATATAACGCGTTTTTTATTTATTATCATAACAACGTTATTAGGCTATATTTTAATGATATCGTCAAATCAAGTCAGAGTGGTACCAATGTGCTGGTAGCTTATATAAGTAATAAATATGTAATACAGTGCAGATATTTAGCAAGCTACTCCTCTCTATAGCTAATTTATCTCCAACTAACGTGCTATAGTTACGGCTTTCCTGAGGTAAATGTATCGGTAGGCCTATATGTGACATTGTTCTCCAGCTGTTTTAACACTGATAGATCGATATTATGTATGAGGCACAAATTCACAATACATTACGGTAAGTTGTAGGCTACTGTATCTTTCAAATTGTTAATTCGTGTCTATATTAATTAGATTGGTCACGTGCCGCTTGAACCGGGACCACTGCGATCTGTCACGTCACATTTACAAGCGCCAAAACGGTATTTGTTGTTTGAATTTCGTGAGGAAAAAAATAAAATTTTGTTCCATATCTAAAGCAACCTGCTGTCTGTCAGTTTCCTCTTTTCTTTGCGATTTTTTCTGAATGTGGATGTGGCGTGAGTGAGTCTCGCGCTGAGTGCGTGACAGTTGGCAGCCCTCAACTCAAACGTTACTTTATTTTTATTTTTGGAGAAATATATACAGTACAGATAAACTTAATCCAAAAACACTCCGTATTTTCCATATGCAAAAAAAAAAAACGAACAAAAGTTACAATTCTGCAGTCATTAGGCTATGCTAGCTACACATGCACACACAAATAAACGTAACATCCCTATACATGATGCAAATGCCATCAACGTATACTGTACATGCATATGCACATCTTACAACATATAGAAAACTCCTAAAACAAAACAATCCCCACCCTGGAAAACGTTTGTTCATAACACTGAGAGAACGTTCTTTGCTAGCTGGAGTTTAACTAGCTTTAAAGAACTCGTGTTTTTCCAGAGAACTAGAGAATAGCCTCGGCTAATGTTAAGAGATTCTTCATTCAGTCTTTCTGCTTCTCATGTGAGAGTTAGTATTCTTATTATCTGTCTTATTATCACCAGCAGAGGGCACCATCCGATCGCCATCACCTCTCGCGCGCGCGCGCGCGTGTGTGTGTGTGTGTGTGTGTGTGTGTGTACGTGTGTGTGTGTGTGTGTATGTGTGTGTGTGTGTGTGTGTGTGTGTGTGTGTGTGTGTGTGTGTGTGTGTGTGCGTGTTGTTGTGAGGTCCTGTGCTCCTCCTGCGGAAACTGTTGACTTCTGGTGTGAAGCGGGTGTTTGCAGGGCTGGGCACTGATAGAGGAACTCAACAAACATGAAGAAAGTCGGACTGTAAACTCGCAGCTTTAATGAAACGGGAGTCTGAACATCATCCACACAATGACTGAGAGCTGTCACACAGGTAAGAGACATTTAACCGTAACTAACTCTCTCTTCAGTCTGATTCACATTCAAGGTTTTATTGGTCAAATCTGTATTTCCATTGCAGGATGTTCTTGCAAATGTATGTTTTAATTAATAATTTGATTATTGGTGGTGATGTTTTATTTATCTGCACAACACCAGCAACTAGATGATGGTGAAAGTAGGCTATATTTAATGTATAGTTTTTTTTTATGTTTTAAAAATGTTTTTTCTTGGTTATTGAAATGTATAATTCTTCACACATTATGGGAACGTTACGTTTGAATGTTCTCTGAACGTTATGAAAACGAGTAGTTACATTTAAAAACGTTTCAGAAAAAAAAACCATTCCATAAACAATGTATTAATAATATTTTTCGTTTTTAATCATTAGATAACTTTGAGTTAATGTTCTATTAATGTTACAGGAAAACCGTTTGTTCATAACCGTGAGAGAACTGATGGATTGATATGAAAATCTGTAGTCCAGGATCAGATGAATTATTATCTGATATTAAAATGACTGAGCTTTATGTTCTTCCCTTTATATGTGCTGGTCTGATTTCATGCTGGATCTCTCGTTTCTGTCGTCTGTCTGGATAATCATGTCACACACACACACACACACACACACACACACACACACACACACACACACACACACACACACACACACACACACACACACACACACACACACACACACACACACACACACACGTTCAGAGGCCCCTCGCGCAGGAGCCCACGGCCATGACAGCAGGTTTCCTGTTTCGTAAAGCAGAACCCGACGAGTGTGAAGCGTTTGTTCAACTCTTCACTGAGAAGAGAGATTTCTAACGGCTCTAATCTGGTCATTAAACCCTCAGTGTTTACTGCACACACACACACACACACACACACACACACACACACACACACACACACACACACACACACACACACACACACACACACACACACACACACACACACACACACACACACACACACTGCTGTGTTCTGGGCCTGTAGTGTTTCACATGTGAGATCTCTCTCTGAATCTGCAGCAACACTCCTCTGATCGCGTGTGTGTGTGTGTGTGTGTGTGTGTGCTTGCTCAGATCTGACGGTGGAGGAGCAGATGGAGATCGAGCGGCTGAAGACACACAAGCAGGTTCTGCTGGAGGACATCGAGGTGAGGAACACGTGTGCAATATCTTTACATGACACTGTCAAGTTTCTGTATTGTAGTGTGTTATATGCAGTGTTGGGGAAATGCATTACAAGTAACTTGAGTTATGTAATCTGATTACTTTTTCAAGTAACTAGTAAAGTAACGCATTACTGTTCAAATTTACAACAAAATATCTGAGTTACTTTTTCTAATAAGTAATGCAAGTTACTTTGTTTTCCCATTTATTGACTGACAGCTCTCCTGTCCTCATGTTGAGACAAATCAAAGTGTGTGTGTGTGTGTGTGTGTGTGTGTGTGTGTGTGTGTGAACATGATGTTTATTGTAGTTTTAGACTAAATGTGAGGATTTACTCATCTCACTTGCACAACAAAATATTAAATATTCCTCAAAATGAATAAAATCAGTGAAATGCAGAATCAGAATACTATGCAAAACTTCAATAACTAAATATGTTAAATAAAACACTAAATTAAATAAATGGCTTCTGACCTTCGATGATTCAGTTTAATAAGCAGAAATGACTATAGATAGATAGAAAGGTTTGCTTTCCTCTACTGTACACATGTCCTTCAGCCGGAGGATTATTATTATTTCACTTTTGCTGTGAAAGGGTCTTTACATTTGCCCAAAAATATAACTTTTGTGTTATAAAAAAACAAGCCCAGCCCAGGTGGGAAAAAGTAACGCAAAAGTAACGTAACGCATTACTTTTCTAAAGAAGTAACTAAGTAATGCAATGAGTTACTTTTTAAGGGCGTAACGCAATATTGTAATGCATTACTTTTAAAAGTAACTTTCCCCAACACTGGTTATATATAGTGTGTCTTAAATGTTGTTGTGTTGTCATGTGTGAAGCACCATAAGGTTTGTTCATTAGTTTCATTGTATAATATATGCAATGACAATATAAGGAAATTGAATTGAAAATGTTACAAACATCCAGTTTTAAAAACGTTTTTTTCTTGGTTATTCAAACGTTATGAGAACGTTACTTCGGATTGTAACTAAAGTAACATTTAAAAAAATGTTAGACGAACTAAAACGTTTTAGATTTTTTTTTTCAATGAATGATGTATAAATAATGCTAACGTTTTGAGAACATTATTAAAGACCAGATAACTTTGAACAAACGTTTTAATAAGAAAACTCTGAGAGACTGGACGTTATTCTTCAGTTAAGACTATCATTTGCCTCTGCTTCAGCATTACCTGTCAGCATAATCTGTCTTATGCGTTTGTTTTGTCCCTCAAATATTCTCTTGTTTTGTCTTTGTGGTTTTTTTTCCCGTAAATTTGTTAAAAAAAGAAGAAATGGTCCAAAATAGCCTAATAGACTCTTTCATATTAGACTCGCGGTCATGTTTGTGTGTGTGTGGTGTGATTCTCCAATCATATGCAGAACGTGTTGGATATGCAGAAAGCAAAACTCTCCCATTACGTTATGAAAACGTTATTTCTGAACGTTCCCTGAATGTTACAAGCATCTGTTTTTTCTAAGTTGTTCTGAATTTGCATGAATTTGCATACTCTGCTTCGGCATGACGTGTCACATGAGAATCTGTGTTTGTGTGTGTGTGTTCCTCAGATGCGCTGCTGTTTTGTCATAGTGGTTTCTTTTTCCGTCGTTGTTCCGTGAAAAAGTAAAAACACAAAAAAATGTGTTAAAAAAGTGGTCCAGAAGAACCCAAAAGACTCTCACGGGTCGTACTGGACTTGTGGTCGTGTGTCTGGTGTGACTCTTCCATCACATTCACAAGTGTTTAATAGACAGACTGTAAATGAAGTAAACTATATGTCTTTATTATGAAAGCAGCTTTAGAAACCTGACCAGAGGCTTTTCATTGTTCGTACAGAAACTGAAGAACCAGATTGAAAACGTGATGGCAGATATTCAGGACTTCAAGTCATCAGAAGACAAGTGAGTGAATATACGAGTGATGATCTGAGCGTCTGATGATCTGAGGAAGAGCTTTATTTGTGTCTTATTACAGCATTTATTCATTTCTGAATTAGCATTTTTTTTTTTATTAAAAAAATTTTTTTTCAGCTTTCATTTCAATTTTAGTTAAATTCTGGTTATATTAGTTATATTATTGTTTTTTATTATTATCAGATTTGTATTTATTTATTTCAAGTTAGTAATTTTAGTGATTAAAGGACAAGTTCTGTATTGTACACTTAAAGCCCTGTTTACAGATCGTATCTGATGAAATAGAACGGTTAAGATAAAAATTTGGACACATGCTCCTGTCCCGAGAATTTTAGGTTTATTTCGCAGCTATTTCGTTGTATTGGATTCGCTGTGTGAGGTACGGTATTACTCCGCCGCGGGAAACGGAAATGGGGTTGTTTGTATGCTTTTTGTAGTCTTATGCAGTCGCAGACGCGGTATCGTAGGCTAAGCTATCTAAACCATAGATATCATGATCTAAACAGTGATCTTCTGCTTCTTCTGTGTATATGCCCGTGGTTTGCTTGCAATTCGCCTTTGGCTAAGCCACGCCCTAGAATGTAGATTGACCAATCACAGCGCAGCCGAGAACGAGCTCCACAGCGGTCCGACACTTGTTCACAGCGCTCCATTGACTTTAACACCGGCGTCTCGTATGTTTGGTCTCGGCAGGATATTACCGTCATAGTTTTATCAGAAATATGGTTAAGCGTTGTGTCTGGGGCGTTTGTAACACAGATACGTGTTTCCCAGAGAGGTTGGAGGAGGTGTCCGTTTTCCCCCTTCCCAAAACCGGTCAAATCCTGACAAGTGTCTCTTTGGATTAAACTGTGTGGACGTCCTCAGTCAGCGAAACCCCTCAAGATCAACAACACACTTTTGCTCTAAGATACATTTAGCTTTTAATCTTACTGTGAGTTACACTAGTTACACAGTTTTATGCTGGTTTAGGTCATGATTTCGGTTCTCTACGCTAATTGTTGATACGCTAGCACACGCTGCTAATAAACACCTTTATACTGGCGTAGTCCGTTTGCTTTGTAATAGCGATTATAGAAGTGAATAGAGACAGCTCTGCATGAACAGTGTTGCTCCTGATATTGTGAGTCCCAGTCTCCGTCTCCATCAGGATATGATGCGGCGGTTCATGTTTTGACTGTGACCGTTATGCTTTTGCCTCTATTTGGATCTTGTTGTTGCTTGTGTTTCTCCGGTATGTCTTGAATAAAGCCTTCGAACGCACACTGAGCCGCTTCTGCCTACTTCTATCCGACACTTTATTTGCTGCTTTATAAAAGTTTGATAAAAGTTCATCAGGAAGAGCGTCACAGCATAAGCCATGTTGATACCAAACCAGAGCCCAGATGAAGTTGTCGGAGGTAGCAACAGTAACTAAGGGGGGCGGGGCTTAGCCAAAGGTGAATTGGCAAAGGTGCATTATCGCCACCAACTGCAAAATAAACCTAAAATTCTCGGGACAGGAGCATGTGTCCAAATTTTAATCTTAACCGTTCTATTTCATCAGATACGATCTGTAAACAGGGCTTTAAGTGTAAAATACCGAACTTGTCCTTTAAGTTTAAACTTATTTCAGTTAGTTGTCAAGGTAACCTTTCAAATTTTTGTTTAGTTAAATTTTTCCATCTGATATTTATACTTTATTTAAATGAACCATTTTTAAAATAGTTCTAGTCATAATTGCGATTAAACGCTGGTAAAATAATTGAACGTTGTTTTTCTTGAATTGTTTGTAGTAAGACGGTGGAGAGGGAGAAACGCTTCTGTAGTGGCAAGAAGAAGTTCAACATGGATCCTAAAAAGGTGAGACCTGGATGGGTTATGATGATGATGGTGATGATGATGATGATGGTGATGATGATGATGATGTCAGCGAGACGCTTGTTTCCAGCGTGAGATGACGAGGCCAGTGGAACATCGGTCAGTCTCTCAGACACACACTCTGTAGGAGAGACTGATGTCATTATTCAACATTGAACTGAAAACACGACAGTCAACTGCATTTGCGCTATATATAGGTCTGTGTGTGTGTGTGTGTGTGTGTGTGTGTGTGTAAATGATAGGTTAACAGACTGTGTAGGATGAAGTCCCTGAAATACTTTTGGTTTTCTCGCTCTGAGTCTGTGTGGTTTTGCTGCGTACAGCGAGGCCGGCGAGCATGGAAAGAGATGACAGAGCGACACATGAATGTTTGATGTTTAATAAACACCACAAACACAGTCACAAATCTATAACCACACACTGAAGACAACACACATACACTTGCGTTCAAAAGTTTGTGGTCGGCGAGATGTTTTAATGTTTCTGAAAGAGTCTCTTCTGCTCACCAAACCTGCATATATTTCATCAAAAATACAGTAAAACAGTGAAATATTATTATAATGTAAATCTGCAGTTTTCTATGTGAATATCTAGTAAAGTGTAATTTATTCCTGTGATCAAAGCTGAATTTCCAGCATCATTACTCCAGTCTTCAGTGTCACATGATCTTCAGAAATCAGTGTAATATGATGATCTGATGCTTCTTCTCTTAACTCCGCTTGCTAACTGTTCGGGAAGTTTCTAGCTCGCCACCTAGCGTCCTTTCCAATGTCTTCAATAAGTCGCTGATTGGTTAAATCTTCTCAACATCACAGATTTTTTGTTTGGCAAGGTGTTGTTGAAGCTCTGGGCTACAGTTAGTTAAAGCTTCTCTTAATTCTCTGTCAGATGCAGTTCAGATCGGGTGCCTCGGCCCCGGCAATAAATGTCCTCACAGTCATAAGCAAGGAATCGGTCTCTAGATGTGTGGAGCTCAATGTGGACACGTCGAGTGGTCAAACGCTGGAATATTATACCCCATCTTTTCACAGACTCGTCCTATTTTGATTTGGAAGGGCCCAAAACAGTCCATCCCAGGCCCAGGTGTTATAAAAGGGAGGTTTGGGTTTTGGGTTTTAAAGTGCAAGTTTTTGAAAACGATCTCCATGTAAACAACTAACAACGCAGATCTCTGAAGATGATGAGGTCATGCTCACGTGTTCAGTCTATAGTGTTTCATCGCCATCTAGTGGCCTGGCAGCAGAATACAGTGTTTTTAGTCGTTTTCGCGAATCCGTGTGAATGGGGATTATTTTGACAATGGTGTCGTCAGTACACGGAAAACTCAAAGGATAAACGTCTCCGCTTTAAGGCCCTTTCACACTGGACGTGATTTTGTCGCACAAATAATTCGTGCGATGGTTTTATTTGTTGATCCGCTGTTTGTTTAATGAGTGTTTCCACACCGAACGCGAATGTGCTGCGGCGGAAAAACTACTTTTACTTTTTTTAGCTTCGATTTTTTTTTACTTTTGCGGCGACAGAAAAGGCTTCAGCCAATCACATACAGTGGATTGTTTATTTGATTGCATGTAAACGTAGCCCCTGATGATTTTAAGAGGACAGCTCACCTCAGCAGACTGCCATCGCTGCTCCGGACTGATTGGTTCCCTGAAGTTTGTTGTTTGTCTCGTCAGATGCGGTGCCACTGTCTGAACCGGCCATGATAGGGTTTTAGCTCCTGTACAAGATTAGCATAGCTACTCCCCTTCAGACTCTCTGTTCTTTAAGATCGGGTGCACCCAAAACCTTCTTTTCTGTCTTTTAAAGAAAATGAAAAGCTCGTCTTCACTGGATGATGATGATGATGATGATGAAGGATCCATGTTTTCTCAGCTGTCGGCGTGAAAGTTTTGGAAGGTTGAAGCTCTGAACGTCGCAAATTCGCGCCGCGGCTGATGTGGGTTTGACGCGAACTATTCACACGCGAACTATTCGGTTATTCGTTTAGCTTTTCCGTTACGCGTCCGGTGTGAAAGGGCCTTTAAGCATATCGTTGTCGTGTAAATTCCCCCTCAGACAGGCTGGAGGTGGATCAGCCATTTTAGGGACCTCAGCTTTGTCCCTCCACTTGCGACATTCTATACAGTTGTGCTGGAATTTACGAATTGCCTCACGACCTCTTAGTATCCACACAATTGTCCCCATTTCAGCAAGTAGGCCTACCCGTTCTGTTCCTGGGTGACAGAGCTTACTGTCATAGTCCTGTATGAGCAGTTTGGTTGCTGGATGTTGAGGATCCAGAACTATTGGTTGAAGTGTCTGGAGTTCTAGACCTTCACCTAGACGTCCCCCAACCCGTATACGCTGACCGGCTTCATCAAACTCTGGGGATAAACTGAGCTGGCGGTTTTTAGTGGATACAGGCTAACCAGCTTTCAGTCGCTCATAATCCTTAGGGAAACTGTCACGTTGGATGTTTTGGAAGATGAGGCTTTCTGCTATTCTGTTTAGCAGTCTGACTGGATGGGTTTGGGTCATTTTGACTGTGCTGGACTGTGGCTTCAACAAGGTCTTTCCATGACCTGTACTCACTGGGGTTCAAGGGTTTTGATACTCTGGTGACACCGTAGAGTACACTCTTTCTCTTCTCCACTTCATCTTCAGGAGGTTTCAGGACTGGCACTATCAGCCTGTAGTGAGAATGGTGGACCTTGACTACATCTGTTTGGTGACACTAGTTCTTGTAGGCTGCGAACCTCTGCAGGGTACATATCGCCATTCATGCTGATCCGCTAGATCTTATGCTATCCTAGTCCCTACGAAGACTTTAAAGGCGCAGTCTGTAAGAATGACAGCTAGTGGTCGAAATAGGCACTGCAGTACAAATTCAAAATATCGGAGATCGTTGATTCCCCGCCTCCTCAGACTTGACGCTCACGCGGGTTGCCAGTTTGAGGACACCCAACAGGAACGAGCGCAATTGACCGTTCGCAAAGACCCGCCTCCCTTAGTTACTGTCGCTATGCCTGACAAGCTACGCCGCTCTCACACACACCATGTTCTCACAGTTTTGTGGCTCTTTAATGTGTGTGACAGATCGCTGTCGCCTCAGTTAAAGCCGCTCGTGAACCGATCATCTCTTCCTTCTAGTTCATTTATAGCATCAAATAAACATGAATGAACATCAGGAGGAATGTTGTTTTAACCACGGAAAGACGTCAGTACACTCCGCTTCTCAAGTTCAAATCCTCCACCGTTAATCTACTAACTCTCCTGACTGCTTTGTCGGACAAAATGGCGGATGGTGAAGTATGATTGGTCAGATCGCATGTCAATCAAGCTCACTGCGAAGGGTCAATTGAAAATGAAAGCTGAGGAGACTTACATACTGTAAGTTGATTAGTTTGATTCATCCGCGTTTATTTTTAGATGGATACCGAGGCTTTTTAGGCTGGGTAGAATCTGCAATCTGTGACCCAATTTGCTGGCTGCAATACGCTGTGTTTCCTGCTAACTGGCGTCCCGGGGTGTCGAATTACTATTGGGTGAACTGGCAGTGGGCGAGATCACACTGACCAAAACAAAAACAAACATTCCAACACGAAACGCACATTTCAAATAACAAGTAAAATAACTAGCTGTAGAAGTGTTTTTCCAGAGAAACTCAGCATGTTTCCTAAATATCTGCAAACATATTATGGTCTTTTTATGCTTTAGTAGAGTGAAAAAGTTACATACAGCACCTTTAAAGCTACAAGACTCAGCCAGGAAAGAACTGTGGTGGAATCAGACCACAAGACCACTCGGCTTATTTCCATTGTGAGTTTGGTTTCTAGCAGCTTTGCCAGTTGAGCATCAATAACCGATGCACATCGCTCTGGTCTAGGGATAGTTTGTTTCCGTTTGGGGGCAACTTTGAATCTGGCAATGCAATGCAAGCTGAATTTGGCCTTCTTTGTCCTCAGTTCTCAGGAATGACACAGATCCGTCTGCCTGTTCTGAGGCATCACAAAAGATATGAATTTGTCGTTTAACATTGGGTTGGTCCATATCTACTGAGACATCATTAGCACCGTGGAAGGGTAACTTCAGAAAGGCTGGGTTAGGGTTCCTAATCTGTCAGTAAGTGCAGTCAGTGGGCCCTATTGTAACGCTCTGAAACGCAAGTATAAAACGTGAAACACAAGTAACTCTGTGGGCGGATCCCGGCGAGTTCAAAGCGAGAGAATCAAAGTGTGTGTGTTGTTCACACGCTACATAATGGAAAAGCACGCGCCCTTAAAATAGCATATGACTAACGCGCGGCGCCGCTGTCTTTAGACTGGGTTTCTCCTGGTCAGTGGCGGAGTTGTTTTCTGAACTGCAGAATATCACCAGGGAACGTTTGCGCCGGAACACACTCCTCTTTACACTGAACCGCCCCCCCGAGCGCAAGTTCATTCCCTAATTTACCGACGTGCGTCTGTGGAGGGAAGAGTCCGCTGTGCGCGGGTGCAGAATAGGAATGATT
>NC_136886.1:35468401-35475901 GCF_949152265.1 Phoxinus phoxinus
ACACACTCCTCCACACACTCCTCCACACACTCCTCCACACACTCCTTCACACACTCCTCCACACACTCCTCCACACACTCCTTCACACACTCCTCCACACACTCCTCCACACACTCCTCCACACACTCCTCCACACTCCTCCACACACTCCTTCACACACTCCTCCACACACTCCTCCACACACTCCTCCACACACTCCTCCACACACTCCTTCACACACTCCTCCACACACTCCTCCACACACTCCTCCACACACTCCTCCACACACTCCTTCACACACTCCTCCACACACTCCTTCACACACTCCTCCACACACTCCTCCACACACTCCTCCACACACTCCTTCACACACTCCTCCACACACTCCTCCACACACTCCTCCACACACTCCTTCACACACTCCTCCACACACTCCTCCACACACTCCTCCACACACTCCTCCACACACTCCTTCACACACTCCTCCACACACTCCTCCACACACTCCTCCACACACTCCTCCACACACTCCTCCACACACTCCTCCACACACTCCTTCACACACTCCTCCACACACTCCTCCACACACTCCTTCACACACTCCTCCACACACTCCTCCACACACTCCTCCACACACTCCTCCACACACTCCTCCACACACTCCTCCACACACTCCTCCACACACTCCTCCACACACTCCTCCACACACTCCTCCACACACTCCTTCACACACTCCTCCACACACTCCTCCACACACTCCTTCACACACTCCTTCACACACTCCTTCACACACTCCTCCACACACTCCTCCACACACTCCTTCACACACTCCTCCACACACTCCTCCACACACTCCTCCACACACTCCTCCACACACTCCTCCACACACTCCTCCACACACTCCTCCACACACTCCTTCACACACTCCTTCACACACTCCTCCACACACTCCTCCACACACTCCTCCACACACTCCTCCTCCACACACTCCTTCACACACTCCTCCACACACTCCTTCACACACTCCTCCACACACTCCTCCACACACTCCTTCACACACTCCTTCACACACTCCTCCACACACTCCTCCACACACTCCTTCACACACTCCTTCACACACTCCTCCACACACTCCTCCACACACTCCTTCACACACTCCTCCACACACTCCTCCACACACTCCTTCACACACTCCTCCACACACTCCTCCACACACTCCTCCACACACTCCTCCACACACTCCTCCACACACTCCTCCACACACTCCTCCACACACTCCTTCACACACTCCTCCACACACTCCTCCACACACTCCTCCACACACTCCTCCACACACTCCTTCACACACTCCTCCACACACTCCTTCACACACTCCTCCACACACTCCTCCACACACTCCTCCACACACTCCTTCACACACTCCTCCACACACTCCTCCACACACTCCTCCACACACTCCTTCACACACTCCTCCACACACTCCTCCACACACTCCTCCACACACTCCTCCACACACTCCTTCACACACTCCTCCACACACTCCTCCACACACTCCTCCACACACTCCTCCACACACTCCTCCACACACTCCTTCACACACTCCTCCACACACTCCTCCACACACTCCTTCACACACTCCTCCACACACTCCTCCACACACTCCTCCACACACTCCTCCACACACTCCTCCACACACTCCTCCACACACTCCTCCACACACTCCTCCACACACTCCTCCACACACTCCTCCACACACTCCTCCACACACTCCTCCACACACTCCTTCACACACTCCTCCACACACTCCTCCACACACTCCTTCACACACTCCTCCACACACTCCTCCACACACTCCTCCACACACTCCTCCACACACTCCTCCACACACTCCTCCACACACTCCTCCACACACTCCTCCACACACTCCTCCACACACTCCTCCACTCACTCCTCCACACACTCCTTCACACACTCCTTCACACACTCCTCCACACACTCCTCCACACACTCCTTCACACACTCTCTCACTCATCAGGCAGTTCCTGTGGAGTTTCCGTCTGCCGGGAGAAGCGCAGAAGATCGACCGCATGATGGAGGCGTTCGCCACGCGTTACTGTAACTGCAACGTCAACGTCTTCCAGTCCACAGGTGAAGTCTCCAAACTCATCAGCGTCGGCTTGCATAATACATAATATATATTACACCCAATAATTACTATATTTGAGTATTTGAAAACAGAAACTCAATCTTGAATCTTGTTTCTGCTATGGAATAAAAAATATTGCATAATATTGGAATTTAGATTTTTTTACATTTCGTAATTTAGTCTTTTGATTCTGGAATAAAAAAAGTAAAAAGTTCATTATAACTTTAAGTCCCCCTGTGGTGTAAATCCAGCTTTTAATGTTGTTTATGTGTCTATGTGGTGTTATTAATATGCTTTAAAGGGATAGTTCACTTTGAAATTACATTTTGGTATGTTTTATCTTACCTCAAGGGCATCCAAGATGTAGGTGTCTTTTTTTCCGCAGTAGTTTCAATTTTGATATTTTTAGGTCAAACCGTTCTTGTCTGACAGTCATGCAGGTCTACGGTCACTGTCTCAAAGAGCATACACAGAGTCCAAATTAAAACAATTCCCCATCGTAAGTACACATTGATGGCCTAAGACACGAAACGAGCGGTTTGTGTGAGAAAACGAACAGTATTTATATCGTTTTTACCTCTTGTAACACAGCCACGTCCAAGTGATCTGAGGGCGCGCGCGCATCCTGGTGTGTGACGTGTGCGCAGACTGGTGCATAGATGTATATACACTAGATGTCGCCTTGGCTACGGCAGTTCATTGGAACGAATGTATTTAATGTGAAATCTAGTGTATATATATCTATGCACCAGTCTGCGCACACGTCACACACCAGGATGCGCGCGCGCCCTCAGATCACTTGGACGTGGCTGTGTTACAAGAGGTAAAAACGATATAAATACTGTTCGTTTTCTCACACAAACCGCTCGTTTCGTGTCTTAGGCCATCAATGTGTACTTACGATGGGGAATTGTTTTAATTTGGACTCTGTGTATGCTCTTTGAGACAGTGACCGTAGACCTGCATGACTGTCAGACAAGAACGGTTTGACCTAAAAATATCAAAATTGAAACTACTGCGGAAAAAAAGACACCTACATCTTGGATGCCCTTGAGGTAAGCTAAAACATACCAACATTTAATTTCAAAGTGAACTATCCCTTTAAGACACACCATGTGTAAGTTCATAAGTCGACAGCATTGCTGAGTATTTTCTGCTTAAAACTGCAGTGAACCAAAGACAGTCTCAAAAACACGGTTTGAAATCGCTGGTGTTTCTGACGTCACACACTACCTTGTAACCAATCAGATCAACGTGTGATCGTCCACCAGTGGATCTCTGAGTGAGTGGAGGCGGGGCTCATTTGCATATTCATAGAACCGCGCATACTAAATGAGGCGAGGGTGTCGAGTTACATTCAAGATATTTTTTTCAAGGAAAAAACTTTTCAATATGTAATTTTAATGATCAAAGATGGGTTTTTGGGGATACAATTATTAACTACAGGGGGACTAATATCTCACAATTCAGACCAGACATCAGAATCGCAAGAACAAAACCACAGAAAAAAAGTCAGAATTGTGAGATAAAAAGTTGCAATTACCTTTTATTTATTTTTTATTCCACGGCGAAATAAGCTTCCATTTTGACTATTTGTTATGCATTGCCAAATCTGTTAATTGTCCAAGCAGATACTGATGATCTCAAAACGCTTTGTTTATCAGTCTCAGGTACAGTTGTTGAGAACGGTTGTGTTGTTTTTGATCCTCAGACACGTGTTACATCCTTTCGTTTGCCATCATCATGTTGAACACGAGTCTTCACAACCCCAGCGTGAAGGACAAGACCCCGCTGGAGAGATTCATTAGCATGAACCGCGGGATCAACAACGGAGAGGATCTGCCCGACGACCTTCTGGCGGTGAGCAGCCAATCACAATCACTCCTCACTGGTCACATGACCAAAATACTACACTGGAGTCACTGAGCACAAATAACAGCGTGGTGTTAAAGGGATAGTTCACCCAAAAATACAACAAATTAAAGAAATGTCCTGGCTCTTCCAAGCTTTATAATGGGAGTGAATGGCAGGATATTTTTTGGAGTCCATCAAAGTGCATCTGTCCATCATAAAAGTGCATCTATCCTTCATAAAAGTGCATCTGTCCATCATAAAAGTGCATCTATTCATAATAAAAGTGCATCTATCCGTCTCATGAAAGTGCATCTATTCATCATAAAAGTGCATCTATCCGTCTCATAAAAGTGCATCCGTCTCATAAAAGTGCATCTGTCCATCATAAAAGTGCATCTATTCATCATAAAAGTGCATCTATCCTTCATAAAAGTGCATCTATCCATCATAAAAGTGCATCTATTCATCATAAAAGTGCATCTATCCATCATAAAAGTGCATCTATTCATCATAAAAGTGCATCTATTCATCATAAAAGTGCATCTATCCATCATAAAAGTGCATCTATTCATCATAAAAGTGCATCCGTCTCATAAAAGTGCATCTGTCCATCATAAAAGTGCATCTATTCATAATAAAAGTGCATCTATCCATCATAAAAGTGCATCTGTCCATCATAAAAGTGCATCTATCCTTCATAAAAGTGCATCCGTCTCATAAAAGTGCATCTGTCCATCATAAAAGTGCATCTATTCATAATAAAAGTGCATCTATCCGTCTCATAAAAGTGCATCTATCCATCATAAAAGTGCATCTATCCATCATAAAAGTGCATCTATTCATCATAAAAGTGCATCTATTCATCATAAAAGTGCATCTATCCATCATAAAAGTGCATCTATTCATCATAAAAGTGCATCTATTCATCATAAAAGTGCATCTATCCATCATAAAAGTGCATCTATCCATCATAAAAGTGCATCTATCCATCATAAAAGTGCATCTATCCATCATAAAAGTGCATCTGTCCATCATAAAAGTGCATCTAGTGCATCTGTCCATCATAAAAGTACATCTGTCCATCATAAAAGTGCATCTGTCCATCATAAAAGTGCATCTGTCCATCATAAAAGTGCATCTGTCCATCATAAAAGTGCATCTGTCCATCATAAAAGTGCATCTGTCCATCATAAAAGTGCATCTGTCCATCATAAAAGTGCTCCACACGGCTCTGCGGGTTAATAAAGGTCTTCTGAAGTGAAGCGATGCGTTCGTATACGAAAAATGTCTATATTTAAAACTTTAAAATAACTAGTTTCCAGCAGACGGCCTAAGTAACCCGTGACGTGTGTATGACGTAGATGAGGAGTAGCGTAATTATAGGTTCACACTAACAGGGCTGGGCAGCAAACTCAAGCTCCGCAAACGAAGCGATTAAGTTGTAAATATGGATATTTTTCTTATGGGCTGATTTTGTGTGAGCTATCCCGTTAGTTACTGGTCAGTGAATGAGCAGCAGTAACAGGAAGACTGAAGTGTGTGTTTCTTTTCATCACCACAGAATCTGTACAACAGCATACGCAACGAACCCTTCAAAATCCCAGAGGATGATGGGAACGACCTCACACACACCTTCTTCAACCCCGACCGCGAGGGCTGGCTGCTCAAACTGGGTAAAGATTATTAAATTATTAAACAAACCGATTATGATTCACTTCTGCAATCACATTGAGTCTAGTTAACTTTCTCTTTCATCTATTCGAGATCTAATAAAAGTAGGTGTTTATTGTAAATCTGTGCAAGTTTAATAGTAACATCCTCAATGTCTGTATATAATATAATAATTAATATAGATAAGGATGTTCATATTAAGTTATGAAAACATAATTTCTGATGAAGTCTAAATTTTACAAATATTTTAAAACGTTTTTATTTTTTTTGGTTATTCGTTTAATTGTATCTTTCTTCAAACATTATGGAACGTTACTTTTGAACGTTCTCTGAACGTTCTTGAAACAAATCGTTACATTTAAAAAAAACGTTACATGAACGTCCAACTGTAACATTCCATGAACGATGTATAAATAATGTTTTTGTACTAATGTTTTGAGAACATTATTAAAGACCAGATAACTGAACGTTTTATTAGCATTACTGGAAGAACGTTTGATTAAAACGTTCTGAGAACTAGATGTGCATGTGTTAGTACATGTTGAAATTAAGTTAATAAGTATTTTTCATAGTTGGCTGATGTTAACTAGTGTGAGACGTGATATCGAGTGTGTATTGTTGCTGACGTATCATCTGTCCGCAGGCGGGCGTGTGAAGACGTGGAAGAGACGATGGTTCATCCTCACTGATAACTGCCTGTATTATTTTGAATACACCACAGTAAGAACCCTCTGAACGCATGAGTGTGTGTGTAGTGTGTGTATCAGAGCTGATTGTGGTGTTTGTGTATCAGGACAAGGAGCCGCGCGGGATCATTCCTCTGGAGAATCTGTGTGTGAAGGAAGTGCTCTTTCCCCGGAAACCGGTGAGACCCGAGTGTGTTACACACTGACACTGCGTGACCGCCACATATAGATGATTCAGGTTTAAAATATAGAATAATTAATCTGGACCAATCATAAGGTTTATGTGCGAGAGAGATATTGGTAACACACTTTACAATATGGTCCCTAACGAAGGTTAGTTAATGCATTAGTAATGAGCGATACTTTTGTCACAGTGTTTATTAATCTTTGTGGTAACACTTTACAAAAAGTTTCATTAGTTAGCAATAGTTCATGTATTTACTAACAACACTGAAGCCTTTTATAAAATAACGCAGTTAGATGGCTGGTCAGTGGTCACTGCACGAACCTATGGCAGAGCTGCGTAACTGCGCGAACCAATCGGTGCGAAGCCCGCCATGCTGAGCACAGAGTCCGCGAGAATGGGCGGGGCATCTGCCTATTAAAGATGCTCGATTGGAGGAACCGTTCCTGTTTTGCGGACCAGGACTGCTTCTTTGATTCAGGGTTCAGCGTAATCCTAGGCTGGGGTCCCTGATGTTTAGGTGGGAAGCGCTTTGTCTGACTGGAGCGCTGCCGTTGCTCAGCCGCTGGTTTCGTCCGCTGCGGAGTCGGCGTGGGCTTTTGGCGACTCGAAGCCTTCAGAGCTGGAGCTTCTGTGCTGTCGTGTAGCGCTCAGCGAATCTGTCCACTGAAGAGACCAGTGGAGGAGATAGGAGTTTCTAAGAAGGCGGTTCTGTCCGTGAGACACGTCTTTGATCTCCATTAAGTTAAGCCATAAGTAGCGCTCCAGCATCACTAAGCTCTGCCAATGGCTTGGGCGGTGGCTTTCTTGGCGCGGAAAGCTTCTGGGTCTGGTCCAGACTCGTTCATGGAGCGGAGGAGTTTGGCCTGGAAAACTTGGAGGACCGCCATCGAGTGGAGGGCGGAGCCTGCCTGGAAGAAGGATACACCTCTCTGGCGAGGCCCAGTCGAGACCGAGCTCGTCGACTGCTCTGGAAAGGA
>NC_136886.1:35480901-35503401 GCF_949152265.1 Phoxinus phoxinus
TCTCAAACACACACACACACACACTCTCTCTCACACACACACACACACACACACACAACTTAAACTCCGATCAAACCGCTCTAACACACCACTCATACCGCACACACACACACTCGATCAGATCTTGATGAAAGTCTGAAACGTGATCTCACACAGTTCTAGAGGAAGTGCATGTAGAAGATCATCTGTGTGTGTGTGTGTGTGTGTCAGAATAAGATAAATGTAGACTCAGTCGGGAAGAGAGTCTTCTATCATCTGAAAGACAGAACCCGCTGTTTATTCTCGTAACAACATCATTTAATGAAAAGGGAAACGAGAAATGACCTCATCACTTTCACTTCCTCCGTCGGAACATGCACATGTGGATCCGCTGGTGGTTTCATGCAGGTCCGGTGGCAGATTCTTGCTGATCTGTGGTGCTTATGATCCCAATCACCTCTAACCAGCAACACATGAGGTGTTTCTTCCTCATCTTCATCTTCATCATCGTCGTCGTGAGTCCCTGAGGAGCATCCGAGGCCTGACGGTGAACTGATGCTATCAGTGACCGAACATTATTTAATGGTTGCACATCAAGTAGCTTATTATATTCAACTCATGTGTGTTCACTTCCTGTTTAGAGCTGTTGCAGTAAATTCACCAGTCCTTTTTGTGGTCAGAACTGACACACACACACACACAGACACACACACAGATCCGGCCAAAAAATGTCACACTGAATAAAAGCGGAAGTGCATTTCTGGTCGTGGCTCAAATGACGCAGGTCGTGTGCTCTTGTGAAGTTTGTGCGCTGGTGTGTGTGTCATGCTTTATCCTGAAGCCCCGTTCACACCGCCAGCGACACGCAGCGACAAAGCGACAAGATCCCATTCATTTCAATGGAGCGCTGGCGACTTCCGGCGACACGAGCGACATTGACCGTTGGCGACAGAATGTGGGCGTGTCAAGCGACAGGAGACAAGCGACAAAAGTTCAGAAATTTCAACTTTATGCAAATGAGAAGCGATTTTCGCGAGCGACAACCAATAGGAAAGAAGACTTTCAGTGGAGCTCACGTTACGTCACCGTCTGGAGTGCAGGCAAGACAGAGTTCGAGGGCGATTTCCCTGTTTTATATGATTTGACTGTAACCACATTCATGGATATAATAAAAATGATGCATGGAAAAGAAACTGTCGACAGTCTCAGTGAGTTTAATTCATTTATAGTTCGAGTGTTGTACGTTTTTGATGCAAGTTTAGCACTGCTGCAGTTCACTTTACAGTTTCCCCTGCATTGTGTTGACTATTAGAGACAAGAAACTGTATTATTTGTCAAATACGAATGACGTTTTAATCATTTATGACCGTATGAGTGAGTTTAATTTGTTGCTTGATCGATCGTTAATCTAGTAAATGATTTAATCCACTGAACACTGCTATGGGAATATAAAAACACTCTCCCAACAGCATACTGTTTCTTTTGAGCCTATAATTTCTAGTCAAATTAAAATAATATAAAGTTAGTAATCACTTGTGATGGTATTTAGTATAGATATGGCCAGACGTCCAGTCAACCAATAACATTAGAGCGACAGCACTACCAACGCCCACAAGCGACTTCACAGTACAGAGACTAGCGACACACAGCGACAAAATCGCTGGCGGTGTGAACGGGGCGTGTGTGAAGTTCCCTCAGTGAAGACAGCTAATGCCCGGATCCACCAGCAGAGGGCGAGCGAGCCCGTGTATAAAGGCCTTGTCCGAACACACACACACTGCAGTCTTTACTCTGGACCACTTGTCTGCTTGCTTGACATAATTTCCCCCTATTTGACCGAAGTGTTCAAGTAGGCGTTACGACTGCAAAGTGTGTGTATATATACACTTATAGTCTTGCAAAAAATGCAAGTAGGCTATTTACAAAGCTTTTATTTATTACATTTTCAATACTTTGCATTTTAAAATAAACTTCAATACATGTCTGTTCAGTAGTCGCTATGTAACTAACACAATACACACATTTTAAATTGTGGTGCTTCTAATCAGGCCAAGTGATAAAAACAATTGCAAATGTTGTACAAAATAGGCACACACACCATACTCATCTTTGCACAAATAAAATGTGCAACACTTTATGTTTTTACTACCAAATATATGTAATTAATTAAAATTACAGTGCAATGTTTTCTTCGACATCTCGTGATTTGGGGCGCATGAGTTCCCGAATTGCATGATGGGATACGCTTAGGGTTTAGTGTGCATTACGAGCACTTTGGCACTTTCTTGCACACTTAATTCCTGTTGTGTTGTGCGCACACACTCTCAAGTGGCCAAGAGCGTAAGTGTGTGTATTTGGACAAGGCATTGACAAGATGGTCGCCGCTGTTCCTGATCCGGTGTGTGTTGCTGTTTCTGAGCCGGGTTCTGTTCCTGTGCCGTGGTCGCCCGAGTGGTCGTCTCCGCCATGGCCGCCCGAAGGACCTGCCCCGTCCCGGCCGCCTGCACAGTCGGATCCGCCCTGGCCACCTGAGGGAAGGTCTCCGCCGTGGTTGCCCGAGGGGTCTCCGCCCTGGCCGCCCGCAGATCCTGCTCCGCACTGCTCGCCCACGCTTCACGACCCAGGCCCGCCTTGCCTATATCCTGGTCCCGGTTCCCAGTGCAGACCTGGCCCTCCGTCCCTCCCCCAAGACCGCCTCCGCTTCACTACCCTCCTGAACTTTTGTGGTTTTGTTTTGATGGGTGTCGGGAGCCGCCCATAGTGTCACGGTGTGGGTTTTGTGTCTTGTTCCTTGTCCTTGTCTGTTATGTGATTCACTGTTTGCCATGTGTCTTGTTGATTGTCTGATCATTGTTCACAGGTGTTTCTGATTACCACGCCCCCTTGGTATCTTGTCTAGCTCGTTTATCCCTTGTGTTTCAGCCCTGTCTTTGAGTTCTTGTTTGATTGTTTGTGTATGTGGTTGTTTCTGGTCTTGAAATCCTGTTCCTGAGTACTGTTCGTAAAGTTTTGTGTCTATTTAATAAAGTGTGCTGCGTATGGATCCTGCTTCAACCGCTATATGTAACAGAGGGGAAGAAATAGGGCAAGATAAGGAGACTGAGAGAACAAGAACGATGGAGATGAGGAGAGAGCAGGTATTGACAAATAATCTAATGCCCACTGACATGGTTTTAAAGCTTTTTCTTATCCTTTTTTTTGGCCTTCAGAAGTCTTAAATTGCACACATGTAGGTCAGAGAAATCCAAAATTTCTCGGGGGAGCATGCCCCCCAACCCCCCTAACTACCTCACATGTTCTGTTTAACTGACAGTTGCCATCATGCCCAGTGCATGTTTCCTTTCAAGATAAAGTTGTCTAATCAAAAAGTAAGAGCTACCAAAATAAGCCAAATTATACAATATCAGATACAATTGAAAATGTGTTTACAACTCAATTAAAAAATAAAACCTTGTTTTGATAATATGGTTTAATAAATTGAGAGTTTTTTATACAGTTACTAATACACTTATATTTCAATATATGAAAAATCCTCTAAATATATGTCTGGCCCCTGATTTTATTCACAATCCTCAGCATGGCCCTTACTGAGTTTGAATTTGACACCCCTGATCTACTATAATTCTGTATTTTCAGCTTCAGAAATCTTGAATATTGATCTCTATTGTCCTGCTTTGGGTTCCAGCACCAAGTTCAAGTCATGTTCATTTACACACAATGTAATATCAAATTTATCATTTTAATCAACAGTTTATTTTTTGTTATCCTTTTATCATATGTCTTGGAGTATTCGCAATAATATTGTATTGTGATATGTATCGCCCCTAAACACTGATCATATCAAACACACACACACACACACACACACACACACACACACACACACACACACACACACACACACACACACACACACACACAAAGTTTAAAGTGAGGTCAGTCTGTAAACACGATGGCACAGATGCACAGGTAAAAACAGCGGCTCATTTAAAGGATAATCCTCATTTAGCTTTTTTAAAAATGTTCTTAAATGTTCCTCTCTTCTTCTTTTTCCCGGCGTCCTCCGAGGTCTGATCCGCGGGGAGTGTGTGTTTGGGCGCGTCGACCGGTGTGTTTTCCTCAATTACAGCTTCACTCGCCTCCTTATTCTGTCTCCTCCACCACGATCCCCTCGACTTTAATGACAGTGTTCTGGGTTTCTTGGACTCCTTCTTCCCGGTCTCTGAGGGAACGTGCGTGAGGTTCTCCAGCTCTTCTGTGGGATTCTCAGGATTGGGCGGATCCATGGTTTTTAAGAAGTCCTCCATCGTCGCCGTGCGTCCAGGGATCTGTCCCAGCGCTAACAGGTACTTCGGGTTGTGGTATTTGTGTGCCGGGACTTTAACATCTCCGAGGTTCACCTGGAATCGGGAAGTGGCCGCTACGGGGCGTTTGGGAACAGCGGCTCGGGACAAGGTTCCCGTTTGAGGCTTATTGAGGTGAAACTCCTTAAAGAGGTCCAGTTTGTCCGACGCGGCGTAAAGTTCTCGGAAATCGTTATCGTAGAAATCCACCACCTGCCCGGACATCACCGTGATCATGTTCCTGTCCATGCGGGAAGAGCTCCAGGAGAAACTACAGTATCAAAACACACACACACACACACACACACACACACACACACACACACACACACACACACACACACACACACACACACACACACACACACACACAGCTATTAATATCACACACAACAGACATTAGGGGCTTTCGCAGTGGATTACTCTAGGAACTAACAGGATGGTTCACTTAGGAGCGTTTTCCTGGTTGCGTTCGCAGCGCCAGTAGGAACCAAGGGGGTAATCCATCCGCCGGAAACTGAAGCTTCCCCGGGAGCCGCCATTGGCTAGCAGACCATCACCTGCTGTTAGCATTCCATTGACTCCCATTCATTTTGGCGTCATTTTGACAGCGAATAACTTTACATTTGAGGCGTTTAAAGACTCCATTTGTCCATTGTTTATTTCTAAAGAAACACGAAAATGTATAAAATGCTCCATTACCTTGTATCTTACGTTATGGCCCCGTAGAAGCAGTTTTTGTAAAAATAGGCTAACAATTGCGTCATAACTGCGCGACTCTGTTGCACAGTCGAGAAATTACCGTATAGACCGGCGGAGAAGCTCGCAGGAAATCGGGGGGACGTGGAGGCATAAAGTCATGGGAGAAGCCCATAGAGAGAGATAAAGTTGCTCCTGCTGCTAGCTCATGGACAGCTAATGCTCACG
Organism: Phoxinus phoxinus; assembly: GCF_949152265.1. Lineage (NCBI taxonomy): Eukaryota > Metazoa > Chordata > Actinopteri > Cypriniformes > Leuciscidae > Phoxinus > Phoxinus phoxinus. The sequence goes on from NC_136886.1 coordinate 35,486,151, forward strand.
CTCTCCGTCTCTGCGAGATTCAGAAGATGATTCAGATTTATCTCGGCACAGCGACTAGAAGACTGACAGCTGTCAGACAGGCTCATGTCACATCTACGTCGTCAAGCTCAGTTTGAGTCTGCGCAGTTCTCGCAGCCATCAGGAAGTGATGCTTCTAATTGACTTCACTTTTCTCCGTTGAAACCTATGGGGTCGCTGTGTCCAGTTTATATACGGTCTACGGTAGGAACTCTGAAGTGACGTAAGACGTGCTTGTTGTTGGGACTTTTTGACGGCACTGAGAATGCAAACAAACAGTGCTCTCCGTGTTCATTAGTTTACGATCTGTCTAACAGTCTTGTCTATGTTATTATATAGAACTGTTATACATAGAAAATAGACAGTAATGAAGAGTTATTAGCGTATACCGTGTGTTGGATGTCCAGTGTTGCTGAGCAGAAATACATCATCATGTTTCTCTTGTTCCCCTCAAAGTTGCAATGGGTTTTCTCCTCAGTGTAAAGATTAAGAGCTTCATCTATCACTGTTTCGCGTGCGTTCGGCCAATCAGCGAACACTAACGTCACTGTAGTCCCTATAGCGCTGGTTTAGACGACTCTGAAGTAGGAGTAAATTAGTTCCTCCAAAGGAACTATGAAAAGTCTCCTCCGGTGCGAAAGCCCCTATAATTAGGAGAGTATAAACACACGCTCACCTGTACGTTCCAAACATGACTTTATCTCCGTCGATGAGCATGTACTTGCTGTGGAGGTTTCCCGGGATTCTTCCCAACGACAGATTCAGACCGACAGCCTTTACACTCCGAGTCCGGACATTCTGACGGAAACACAAGCCGTTAAAGTCACTGTGAAATCAAAACAATTCAGCAGGGGTGCGGGGAAAAAATCAAATGTTTGAACAGGGGAACAGGTGAACAGTGGAATGGGGTAACGGGTGAACTGGGTAACCGGAGAACGGGGGAAAAGGAGAACAGGGGAACAGGAGAACTGGGTAACGGGTGAACCGGGTAACAAGGGAACGGGGGAACAGGTGAACGGGGGAACAGGTGAACAAGGGAACAGCAGAATAGGGGAACAGGAGAACAGGGGAACGAGGGAACAGGTGAACAAGGGAACAGCAGAATAGGGGAACAGGAGAATAGGGGAACAGGAGAACAGGGTAACGGGGTTACTGGGGATATGGGGGAACAGGGGAAGGGGTGAACAGGGTAACAGGAGAACAGGTGAACAAGGGAACAGCAGAACAGGGGAACAGGTGAACAGGGGAACAGGTGAACAGGGGAACAGGGTAACAGGAGAACAGGGGAACAGGTGAACAGGGTAACAGGGTAACAGGGGAACAGGAGAACAGGGTGAACAGGGGAACAGGAGAAAAGGGGAACAGGGGAACAGGGTAACAGGGGAACGGGTGAACAGGGGAACAGGAGAACAAGGGGAACAGGAGAACAGGGTAACAGGGGAACAGGAGAACAGGAGAACAGGGTGAACAGGGGAACAGGAGAACAGGGGGAACAGGGGAACAGGGTAACAGGAGAACAGGTGAACAGGGGAACAGGGTAACAGGAGAACAGGTGAACAGGGGAACAGGAGAACAGGGTGAAAAGGGGAACAGTAGAACAGGTGAACAGGGTAACAGGGGAACAGGAGAACAGGAGAACAGGGGAACAGGAGAACAGGGTGAACAGGGGAACAGGAGAACAGGGTGAACAGGGGAACAGGAGAACAGGGTGAACAGGGGAACAGGGGAACAGGGGAATGGGTGAACAGGGAAACAGGTGAACAGGGGAACGGGGTTACTGGGGAACGGGGGAACAGGAGAAAAGGGGAACAGGGGAACGGGTGAACTGGGTAACGGGTGAACCGGGTAACGGGGGAACAGGGGAACAGGGTAACGGGAGAACAGGGGAACGGGGGAACAGGAGAACAGGGGAACGGGTGAACAGGGGAACAGGGTAACAGGGGAACGGGAGAACAGGGTAACGGGGTAACGGGTGAACCGGGTAACCGGAGAACGGGGGAACAGGAGAACGGGTGAACTGGGTAACCCGGGTAACGGGGGAACAGGGGAACGGGAGAACAGTGGAACGGGGGAACAGGTGAACAAGGGAACAGCAGAACAGGGGAACAGCTGAACAGGAGAACAGGGGAACGTGGTTACTGGGGAAATGGGCAACGGGGGAACAGGGGAACAGGTGAACAGGGGAACAGCAGAACAGGGGAATAGCAGAACAGGTGAACAGGGGAACAGCGGAACAGGGGAACAGGTGAACAGGGGAACAGGGGAACAGCGGAACAGGGGAACAGGTGAACAGGGGAACAGGTGAACAGGGGAACAGCGGAACAGGGAAACAGGTGAACAGGTGAACAGGTGAACAGCGGAACAGGGGAACAGGTGAACAGGTGAACAGGGGAACAGGTGAACAGGGGAACAGCGGAACAGGGGAACAGGAGAACAGGGTAACAGGGTGAACAGGGGAACAGGTGAACAGGGGAACAGCGGAACAGGGGAACAGGTGAACAGGGGAACAGGGGAACAGGGGAACAGCGGAACAGGTGAACAGGTGAACAGCGGAACAGGGGAACAGGAGAACAGGGTGAACAGGGGAACAGGGTGAACAGGGGAACAGGAGAACAGGGTGAACAGGGGAACAGGAGAACAGGGTGAACAGGGGAACAGGAGAACAGGGTGAACAGGGGAACAGGGGAATGGGTGAACAGGGAAACAGGTGAACAGGGGAACGGGGTTACTGGGGAACGGGGGAACAGGAGAAAAGGGGAACAGGGGAACGGGTGAACTGGGTAACGGGTGAACCGGGTAACGGGGGAACAGGGGAACAGGGTAACGGGAGAACAGGGTAACGGGGGAACAGGAGAACAGGGGAACGGGTGAACAGGGGAACAGGGTAACAGGGGAACGGGAGAACAGGGTAACGGGTGAACCGGGTAACCGGAGAACGGGGGAACAGGAGAACGGGTGAACTGGGTAACCCGGGTAACGGGGGAACAGGGGAACGGGAGAACAGTGGAACGGGGGAACAGGTGAACAAGGGAACAGCAGAACAGGGGAACAGCTGAACAGGATAACAGGAGAACAGGGGAACGGGGTTACTGGGGAAATGGGCAACGGGGGAACAGGGGAACAGGTGAACAGGGGAACAGCAGAACAGGGGAATAGCAGAACAGGTGAACAGGGGAACAGCGGAACAGGGGAACAGGTGAACAGGGGAACAGGGGAACAGGGGAACAGCGGAACAGGGGAACAGGTGAACAGGTGAACAGGGGAACAGGTGAACAGGGGAACAGCGGAACAGGGGAACAGGTGAACAGGTGAACAGGGGAACAGGGGAACAGGGGAACAGGAGAACAGGTGAACAGCAGAACAGCAGAACAGCAGAACAGGGGAACAGGTGAACAGGTGAACAGGGGAACAGCAGAACAGGTGAACAGCAGAACAGGGGAACAGCAGAACAGGTGAACAGCAGAACAGGTGAACAGGGGAACAGGGGAACAGGTGAACAGGTGAGCAGCAGAACAGGTGAACAGCAGAACAGGTGAACAGGGGAACAGGTGAACAGCAGAACAGGGGAACAGGAGAACAGGGGAACAGCAGAACAGGGGAACAGCAGAACAGGGGAACAGGGGAACAGGTGAACAGCAGAACAGGTGAACAGGGGAACATGTGAACAGGGGAACAGGAGAACAGGGGAACAGGGGAACAGCAGAACAGGGGAACAGGTGAACAGGTGAACAGAAGAACAGGTGAACAGGTGAACAGGGGAACAGGTGCACAGGGGAACAGGTGCACAGGGGAACAGGTGAACAGGGGAACAGGAGAACAGGGGAACAGGAGAACAGGGGAACAGGTGAACAGGTGAACAGGTGAACAGCAGAACAGGTGAACAGCAGAACAGGGGAACAGGGGAACAGGTGAACAGGGGAACAGGTGAACAGGGGAACAGGTGAACAGGTGAACAGCAGAACAGGTGAACAGCAGAACAGGGGAACAGGTGAACAGCAGAACAGGGGAACAGGTGAACAGCAGAACAGGTGAACAGCAGAACAGGGGAACAGGTGAACAGCAGAACAGGGGAACAGGTGAACAGGTGAACATGGGAATAAAAGGAAACAGGTGAACAGGTAATGTACCTGCAGCTCCTTCGCTCCGACCTGCATCCGGTTGCACATGTCGAGGAAGTGTGGCGTTCCCAGCTCGTCCAGCACGATGTACACGGGAACGCCGCGCTGGGACGCCTCGAACAGATCCCGCAGGATCTGCAGGTCGGTCAGCAGGTCCATCACGATCGCCACGACCTGCACACACACTCCACTTAGTCTCACGCCACGACCTGCACACACACTCCACTTACTCTCGCGCCACGACCTGCACACACACTCCACTTACTCTCGTCTGCAGTGATACGTCACCGTAAACCTTCTCTTGGGAGAAAATCAACCGAGAATAGTCATGACATCTTCTGCCTCTGACTAGAAAATCCTGATGTGTGTCGACGGAACTGAAGCCTCATCATAGAACAACTTCAGTGTTTCCTGTGAAGTTTTCTGTTTAGGCCCTGTTTACACGAGAACGCTCGTGGGTGAAAATGTAAAAATGTTTTATCGGATGTGCCTTTCGTTTACATGGCGACGGCGTTTTGGGCTTAAAAACGCAAAAAAGTGAAACCACCCTCCAGAGAGGAAATCTCAAAAACGCTCCACCGTCGCGTTCTTCGTCTAAAGGGTAAAAACTGTAAAAACGCAAAAGTCTGCTAGACAGTGAAGGCGTCGCGTACGCGTTTATGACACAGGCATGCGCCAGTACAGGAAAATAACAAAACATCATCAAACTAAAATATAGCATTAATTTCCTCTGTTCCGAACTGCTTTGTAAACACATCTTCAGAATACTTGTCTATGTTTCTAGCATTTCAGATTTAGCATCGATATGTCATGTTATCAGGGCCGGATTAACCATTAGGGCAACTGGGAAATTGCCCAGGGGCCCAGGACATCTAAGGGGCCCTGCGGGCACCGTCAAATATAATGTCAAATATTATGATTAAAATGTCTCCACGATCTGCTTTTGAAGAAATATCGTAGGAGGATCGTGCATTCTATCAGTTTGCAGTTCTGGCGCCTCCGTCTCAACATACTGTACAGCGCGACGTATATTCACATGAAATGCAGAGGAAAGGGACACTGTAGTTTATAAAAAATTATTATTTGCATGTGCTTTAAAGCCTTGCCGGTTAAACATGTCGTTCGCTGCTGATGCGCTGTTCTAACGGGCGCTTTTCTGAGCGCAATACCCGGCGCGCACATGCACTAAACGCCTGTCTAACAGCGCCTGTTACTGGAGTCTTATTGCTCTAATACTGTCAAATACACACAAGGTTTACATAAACAAAGTTGGTTATGTCTAAAGTGAAAGAACAGTAGAAAAAAATAAGAAACAAATCTGCTTGTCAAATGTGTGTATATTAGACTCGTCGCGGGCAGATCTTAAGTGACAGTAGCCCTAATGGTAAACATGCTGCCGCTTGTCCTTAAAGGGATAGTTACCCAAAAATAAAAATGATGTCATTATTTACTCACTCACTCGAATGTTGTTCAATACCTGTATTAATTTCTTTCTTGTGCTGAACACAAAAGAAGATATTTTGAGGAGTGTGGCTAACCGGGCGGTTGCTGGTCCCCATTGACCATAGTAGGAAAAAAACTATTATGGAAGTCACTGGGCTACATCAACTGTTTGGTTACCCACATTCTTCCAAATAACTTTTATTTTCAACAGAAGAGGGAGACTTATTCGGGTTTGAAACGGCTTGAGAGAGTAGGCTAAATGATGACAATTAAAAATCTCCCTGTTAATAAAACAACAAAATACAAAGAGCAAATCCCTCACTCTTGACTGAGAACTTTAATAGTAGCTTTAATAAGAATAAATGTACAATTTATACAGTGAAGTCTATGTTGTGTTTTATTTTCATATTTCATATAATTTAATGACTTTCTTCCATGCTGTTAAATACACATAGGCCTACTGTAGCTGAAAAAATAAAGCACTGTTTATTTCATTTGTATATTAAGTTAAGGGGGTGGGGTGGGGGTGGGGGGGGGGGGGGGGGGTCCTACAAGTCATTGTGCCCAGGGGCCTCTGAACTCTTAATCCGGCCCTGCATGTTATGTATGTGTGTATATATGAGTGTGTTTGTGTATGAATGTGTACATATATAGTGAGTGATGTTAACTTTGTCAGTTATATTTGGGATTATTGTGTTATATATGGAATATGTTACACCAGTTGTTCTCCAACATCTCACACCAAATACCCCTCTTAAAACGCTTGACTTCCAAAGCACCTTCATGCTGAGTCCTAGATTAAAAAGGTTTCACTTAAAAGAGGTACAAAATAAAATGTGTTTAGTGGTATACATACCACAGTTTGGGAACCACTGTGGCTTACTTGTACTCTATCTGTGATGGGTGGGGATAGTGAGAGCTTGTGTGTGTGTGTGTGTGTGTGTGTGTGTGTGTGTGTGTGTGTGTGTGTGTGTGTGTGTGTGTGTGTGTGGGTGTGTGTGTGCGCGTGTCCGTATGGTGCGTGTGAATGTGTGTGAGTGTTTTTTTTAATGATTTTTTTATTTTTTATTTTATTTTATCTACTCTGTTGTTTTGCTGTTCTAAGTTGTTTGGACATGATCCTGAGGACCCCCATGAAAATGAGATGTTTCATGTCATGGGCTTGATCCTCTAATAAATGTTCATAAATAAATACATTACATTTAGTCATTTAGCAGCAGACACTGAACATTAATTAAGACATTATTTCATTGAAATGAAAAATGAAAAAAAAAGTCATTTTTGAGCGACAGGCGAAGAGCAGCGAGGGTTAAAGCAGCAGCTTTACCGTATTAAACATGAAAAACTGTGTCAGCGTCTCTTTCACTCTCAGTGCTCCACAGCGCCACCTAGCCGTCTGGAGTGCACACTACATCCAATCTCACACACTTTTGCGTCACCATATGCAGATTTCCCCCTCATAATGCTCGTCTAAAAGCAGAATATAAAGTGATAACGCAACGCCACTTCTGCGTTTTCTCTTCAGATCGTTTCCGTGTAAACAGCCTTAATGTGACCCTGGACCACAAAACCAGTCTGGAGCCGCACGGCTATATTTGTGGCAATAGCAACTATACATAGTATGGGTCAAAATTATTATATTTCTTTTATGCCAAAAATCATTAGGATATTAAGTAAAGATCATGTTCCATGAAGATATTAATAAATTTCCTCCTAAAGATATATTAATATTCAAAATGACCTTGCTCATCAGCAGACAGGGAACGTTCTGTCAAAGTTATGAACAAACGTTCTTCCAGTAACGTTAATAGAACGTTCGCTCAACGTTACTGGTCTTTAATTATGTTCTCAAAACATCAGCACATAAACATTATTTATACATTTTTTAAATGTTGCTACTCGTTTCAGGATGTTCAGAGAACATTCAAAAGTAACGTTCCCATAATGTTTGAAGAATGACACGTTTCCTGAACGTTCACATAACCAAGAAAAAACATTTTAAAATGTTTTTTTTAAAGTGGACTTTTTGAACATTCAGAAGTAATGTTTTAATAACTTAATAGGAACGTTAGAAACATGTTCTTAGATTATATGTTAGCTGGTAACACATCGATGTATGATTTTTGAATCTGAATGAAAATTAAATGTGAGATTTTTGTGAATATTGACTTAAAATCTGGTTTGCTTCTCACACAGAACACCAAATACTGTATATGACTTCAACAGCCTTTGCAATCGGATACAATTCATGGCCTCGGCCCAAAGGAATAAAGAGTGTGTTTCCAGATCAGATGAGTGTGTATGTGTGTGTGTGTGTGTGTGTGTGTGTGAGTGAGTGAGTGTGTGTATGTGTGTGTGTGTGTGTTGGTCAGGATTTCAGTTACTGTGAGTGTGTGTGAGAGTGCGTGCATGTGTGTGTGTGTGTGCGTGTGTGTGTTTGTGAGAGGGTGTGTGTGTGTGTGTGTGTGTGTGTGTATATGTGAGTGTGTATATGTGAGTGTGTGTGTGTATATGTGGGTGTGTGTGTGAGTGAGAGGGGGTGTGTGTGTGTGTGTGTTGATCAGGATTTCAGTTACTCTACACACAGTTACTGTTAGTGTGTGTGAGAGTGCGTGCATGTGTGTGTGTGTGCGTGTGTGTGTTTGTGAGAGAGTGTGTGTGTGTGTGTATATGTGAGTGTGTGTGTGTGTGTGTGAGTGAGAGGGTGTGTGTGTGTGTGTGTGTTGATCAGGATTTCAGTTACTCTACACACAGTTACTGTGAGTGTGTGTGAGAGTGCGTGCATATGTGTGTGTGTGCGTGTGTGTGTTTGTGAGAGGGTGTGTGTGTGTGTGTGTTGATCAGGATTTCAGTTACTCTACACACCTAAACTATCAACTGTAATTGTAAAGTTGATTCACACCCAGTTCAGAAGAATTTTTGTGTACAGCTTTCACTTTCTCCTTCCCAAACACTCTTAGTTTTCTGATCTGCCAGCTTACAGTGTTTACTTAGTTTCTAAAGCCACAATAAATGCAACAACGAGGAAATAAGGGCATCTTTCTTTGTATGGATTATTGTTTATGTCTTAAGACTGATAAGATAGGAGACTGATCTCTGAACACCAGTGAAAGTCCCTCTCGCTGACACTGTGGACTCTGGTGTGACCGTCAGTGATGTTCCTGAGAAATCATGACAACAAGAAAATATATTCCACAAAAAAAACACGGAAGATGTTTCCATTGTCACATTATATTCATGACTTATCAGTTCTTTATTTAAGGTGTGTCAGATTTTTAATCAGAATATCAGCCGCATCATTTCCTGCTCAGTGAGTCAATGTTCAGAGAGTCAGTGTTCAGTGAGTCAGTGTTCAGAGAGTCAGTGTTCAAAGAGTCAGTGTTCAGAGAGTCAGTGTTCAGTGAGTCAGTGTTCAGAGAGTCAGTGTTCAGAGAGTCAGTGTTCAGAGAGTCAGTGTTCAGAGAGTCACTGTTCAGAGAGTCACTGTTCAGAGAGTCAGTGTTCAAAGAGTCAGTGTTCAAAGAGTCAGTGTTCAGAGAGTCAGTGTTCAGAGAGTCAGTGTTCAGAGAGTCAGTGTTCAGAGAGTCAGTGTTCAGTGAGTCAGTGTTCAGAGAGTCAGTGTTCAAAGAGTCAGTGTTCAGAGAGTCAGTGTTCAGTGAGTCAGTGTTCAGAGAGTCAGTGTTCAGAGAGTCAGTGTTCAGAGAGTCAGTGTTCAGAGAGTCACTGTTCAGAGAGTCAGTGTTCAAAGAGTCAGTGTTCAGAGAGTCAGTGTTCAGAGAGTCAGTGTTCAGAGAGTCAGTGTTCAGAGAGTCACTGTTCAGAGAGTCAGTGTTCAAAGAGTCAGTGTTCAAAGAGTCAGTGTTCAAAGAGTCAGTGTTCAGAGAGTCAGTGTTCAGAGAGTCAGTGTTCAGAGAGTCAGTGTTCAGAGAGTCAGTGTTCAGTGAGTCAGTGTTCAGAGAGTCAGTGTTCAGTGAGTCAGTGTTCAGAGAGTCAGTGTTCAGTGAGTCAGTGTTCAGTGAGTCAGTGTTCAGTGAGTCAGTGTTCAGTGAGTCAGTGTTCAGAGAGTCAGGCTGCGCTCCAGTCCAAACTTGTCATGTCCTTCACTCGCTAACCTGCCTCTGTCTCGTTCACTCGGTTGTACGTCATTGCTTACGTTGCACGAGTGCCACTACTGGAAACTGCAATGGGCTGAACTGGAACGTGCGCTTGATCACTTGGAATCCACTATGGGGTTGATTTATTATTATATGTTTTTTCCCCTTTAAGAATTTGTTTAATGCACCATCCAAATGTATGTAGGTGTGTTTGGGTTGTTTTAAATAAAACAACATATAATTCATATATCATAGAGTTGTTTGTGGTGGTGATTAGACGAGATCTACGCTGACGTCACAATCGTGTTGCATTGTGGTATATGGAGCTGTCTGAAGTGTGTATGAAGTAGACTCGCTCCCTCTGTCAAAATCGAGCCATATAAACTTCCCTCGCCCACTTCACAAAGTGGAACGCACTTCAAAATGGCGGCAGGGATTCCCCCGAGGGGAAGTGCTTAGGGAAGTTCGTAAGTACGTGTCTAAACGTGGACTGGAACGCAGCCTCAGTGTTCAGTGAGTCAGTGTTCAGAGAGTCAGTGAGTCAGAGAGTCAGTGAGTCAGTGTTCAGTGAGTCAGTGCTCAGTGATCATTCCTCTTAAACTCAAAGAAGAAATCAAGTCTGAACAAGATCTTTTATCCACTAGGAATCCTCAGGAATCATTGCTATACCTTCAGGACATTTACGATCGGGCACCTAAATTTTAGTTATTAATGCATGAATCAGTTCATTTAGATGTGAACCACGAGGTGCAACTTTACCTGACATTTACAGAGTATGGCTAAGGAGTGAAAAGAGAAAGTGAAACTGATCATAGTGATGAGGAATCCCCTCATTTACCATGCTAGTTATAGTTTTCTCTATTTTATCATTTTCCAAGTATTATGGGAATGTTACTTTTGATTGTTCTTTTAGCATCTAAAAATAAAATAGTGATCAGTTGACTTAACTTAAAAAACATTGAGGAAACCTGTTGCCTTAAAATGATTAAGTAAATCAACTTTTGTGAAAAAAAAGCTTAATCGAAAAAAATAATGTGGAATTGTCATGTTCACACATAACCTTTTTTTTTTTTAATTAAGCATTTGTTTATTTACTTACTAATTTTAAGGCAACTGTTTTACTGAAAAATGTAAGTGAACTGAACACTTTTTACAGTGAACATAAAAAACAAAACATTAGACTTCCAAATAAAATGTTTTAGAAAAACGTTCCATGAATGATGTGTTTGTGCTGACGTTTTCAGAACATTATTAAAGACCAGAAAACGTTGAACGAACGTTCTATTTTTACATGTATGCATGTGGCAGACACTTTTATCCAAAGCGACTTACATTGCATTTAAAATAGCCTACAATTCAATTATTGTTACTGGAAGAACGTTTGTTCACAACTTTGACAGAACGTTCACTGTTCGCTGGGTCTCATTTACCGTAGCAACTAAAGTGATTTACTTTGGTTTAGAGTCCCATGACATGATATTTCAAAATAGGCAAATATTGATTTAATATAATGAGCGCTGACCTTGCATGACTCTTGTATTAGTTTGCGGACCACCTCCTTGATGTGCGGGCTGTTCTCTTTGGGCGGGTGTGTGTACACACACACTCGGGTGACCCCTTTAAAGAGCCCTGATGAGGGCCAGCCGAGGTCCAGTGGAGGTACATCAGTGTCCGACATCTGAGGCCAGTATGTGGAGCGCATCGAGTCGCTCGCGTCGCGTTTCGCTCGGTTCTCCGACGCCCCTCCATCGTCCTCCTCGTGCTGATATTTGACGAAGGTGTTCGTGATGGCCTTGATCTCCCGCGCCGACAGAAAGTCTTGGCTCTTCTCGTCCTTCAGGAGGCTCTTGAACGCGCCGTCTCCGTGCGCGAGGAGCATCTCGAGGGCGGCGCGTTGCTGCTCGCTGTAGTAGAACTGTGGCCGGGATTCGGGCACCGCGGTGGGCATGAGCCCGTCCTCCATACACACGAGCTGCGACTCCGCCATGACGCGACGCGACCTCCTGCTCGTCTTCACGCGCTCGGAATGGGGCGCTAGCGGGAGTGTCTCACCTGAGCTCGAGCTCGCGGGCAGGTATAGCTCCGCGGGTGGGTGGAGTTCTCGAGAAATACAGTGCTAGGGGAACTTTGTTTGACTCCAACTATGAGGGAGCAAGCATAGCCGTCATTTCACCATCTAGTTTAACTTTAACTTATGTAAACATTTACTTACAGATTCGTGTAACAGATTAACAAAAAAGACAGGGGTTCAAACTGTTAACAGACTGGATAAAATAATAACAGGCTGGAAAAAATGATATCAGGCTGGATACAATTATAACAGGCTGGATAAAATGATAACAGGCTGGATAAAATTATAACAGGCTGGATAAAGTAATAACAGGCTGGATAAAATAATAACAGGCTGGATAAAATAATAACAGGCTGGATAAAATGATAACAGGCTGGATAAAATGATAACAGGCTGGATAAAATTATAACAGGCTCTGGATAAAATAATAACAAGCTGGATAAAATAATAACAGGCTGGATAAAGTAATAACAGGCTGGATAAAATAATAACAGGCTGGATAAAATAATAACAGGCTGGATAAAATAATAACAGGCTGGATAAAATAATAACAGGCTGGATAAAATGATAACAGGCTGGATAAAATAATAACAAGCTGGATAAAATAATAACAGGCTGGATAAAATAATAACAGGCTGGATAAAATTATAACAGGCTGGATAAAATGATAACAGGCTGGATAAAATAATAACAGGCTGGATAAAATAATAACAGGCTGGATAAAATTATAACAGGCTGGATAAAATGATAATAGGCTGGATAAAATAACAACAAGCTGGATAAAATAATAACAGGCTGGATAAAATAATAACAGGCTGGATAAAATTATAACAGGCTGGATAAAATGATAACAGGCTGGATAAAATAATAACAAGCTGGATAAAATAATAACAGGCTGGATAAAATTATAACAGGCTGGATAAAATGATAACAGGCTGGATAAAATAATAACAAGCTGGATAAAATAATAACAGGCTGGATAAAGTAATAACAAGCTGGATAAAATAATAACAGGCTGGATAAAATAATAACAGGCTGGATAAAATAATAACAGGCTGGATAAAATGATAACAGGCTGGATAAAATAATAACAGGCTGGATAAAATTATAACAGGCTGGATAAGATGATAACAGGGTGGATAAAATTATAACAGGCTGGATAAAATTATAACAGGCTGGATAAAATAATAACAGGCTGGATAAAATAATAACAGGCTGGATAAAATGATAACAGGCTGGATAAAATTATAACAGGCTGGATAAAGTAATAACAGGCTGGATAAAATAATAACAGGCTGGATAAAATTATAACAGGCTGGATAAAATGATAACAGGCTGGATAAAATTATAACAGGCTCTGGATAAAATAATAACAAGCTGGATAAAATAATAACAGGCTGGATAAAATGATAACAGGCTGGATAAAATTATAACAAGCTGGATAAAATAATAACAGGCTGGATAAAATAATAACAAAGCTGGATAAAGTAATAACAAGCTGGATAAAATAATAACAGGCTGGATAAAATGATAACAGGCTGGATAAAATAATAACAGGCTGGATAAAATGATAACAGGCTGGATAAAATAATAACAGGCTGGATAAAATTATAACAGGCTGGATAAGATGATAACAGGGTGGATAAAATTATAACAGGCTGGATAAAATTATAACAGGCTGGATAAAATAATAACAGGCTGGATAAAATAATAACAGGCTGGATAAAAAAATAACAGGCTGGATAAAGTAATAACAGGCTGGATAAAATGATAACAGGCTGGATAAAATAATAACAGGGTGGATAAAATAATAACAGGGTGGATAAAATGATAACAGGCTGGATAAAATAATAACAGGCTGGATAAAATGATAACAGGCTGGATAAAATGATAACAGGCTGGATAAAATAATAACAGGGTGGATAAAATTATAACAGGCTGGATAAAATAATAACAGGCTGGATAAAATAATAACAGGCTGGATAAAATAATAACAGGCTGGATAAAATGATAACAGGCTGGATAAAATAATAACAGGCTGGATAAAATAATAACAGGCTGGATAAAATTATAACAAGCTGGATAAAATAATAACAGGCGGGATAAAATGATAACAGGCTGGATAAAATTATAACAGGCTCTGGATAAAATAATAACAAGCTGGATAAAATAATAACAGGCTGGATAAAATTATAACAGGCTGGATAAAATAATAACAGGCTGGATAAAATAATAACAGGCTGGATAAAATTATAACAGGCTGGATAAAATAATAACAGGGTGGATAAAATAATAACAGGCTGGATAAAATGATAACAGGCTGGATAAAATAATAACAGGCTGGATAAAATAATAACAGGCTGGATAAAATAATAACAGGGTGGATAAAATAATAACAGGCTGGATAAATTGATAACAGGCTGGATAAAATAATAACAGGCTGGATAAAATAATAACAGGCTGGATAAAATAATAACAGGGTGGATAAAATAATAACAGGCTGGATAAAATAATAACAGGCTGGATAAAATGATAACAGGCTGGATAAAATAATAACAGGCTGGATAAAATAATAACAGGCTGGATAAAATAATAACAGGCTGGATAAATTGATAACAGGCTGGATAAAAAAATAACAGGCTGGATAAAATAATAACAGGCTGGATAAAATAATAACAGGCTGGATAAAATAATAACAGGCTGGATAAAATGATAACAGGCTGGATAAAATAATAACAGGCTGGATAAAATAATAACAGGCTGGATAAAATAATAACAGGCTGGATAAATTGATAACAGGCTGGATAAAAAAATAACAGGCTGGATAAAATAATAACAGGCTGGATAAAATAATAACAGGCTGGATAAAAAAATAACAGGGTGGATAAAATAATAGGCTGGATAAAATAATAACAGGGTGGATAAAATAATAACAGGCTGGATAAAATAATAACAGGCTGGATAAAATAATAACAGGCTGGATAAAATAATAACAGGCTGGATAAATTGATAACAGGCTGGATAAAAAATAACAGGCTGGATAAAATAATAACAGGCTGGATAAAATAATAACAGGCTGGATAAAATAATAACAGGCTGGATAAAATGATAACAGGCTGGATAAAATAATAACAGGCTGGATAAAATAATAACAGGGTGGATAAAATAATAACGGGCTGGATAAAAAAAATAACAGGCTGGATAAAATAATAACAGGCTGGATAAAATGATAACAGGCTGGATAAAATAATAACAGGCTGGACAAAATAATAACAGGCTGGATAAAGTTATAACAGGCTGGATAAAATAATAACAGGCTGGATAAAATAATAACAGGCTGGATAAAGTTATAACAGGCTGGATAAAATAATAACAGGCTGGATAAAATAATAACAGGCTGGATAAAGTTATAACAGGCTGGATAAAATAATAACAGGGTGGATAAAATAATAACAGGGTGGATAAAATAATAACAGGCTGGATAAAATAATAACAGGCTGGATAAAATAATAACAGGGTGGATAAAATAATAACAGGCTGGATAAAATAATAACAGGGTGGATAAAATAATAACAGGCTGGATAAAATAATAACAGGCAGCATAAAATGATAACAGGCTGTATCCGGAGACGGAGTATCCTGGTGCACACTAACTGGGTGGACTCTAACAGGGTGGACGACAAGGGTGGACTAACAGGGTGGACACTAACAGGTGAACGCTAACAGGGTGGACACTAACAGGTGAACACCAACAGGGTGGACACTAACAGGTGAACGCTAACAGGGTGGACACTAACAGGTGAACACCAACAGGGTGGACACTAACAGGTGAACGCTAACAGGGTGGACACTAACAGGGTGGACACTAACAGGTTGGAGTCTTACATGCTGGACACTAACAGGGTGGACACTAACAGATGAACGCTAATAGGGTGGACACTAACAGGTGAACACTAACAGGTGAACACCAACAGGGTGGACACTAACAGGTGAACACTAACAGGTTGGAGTCTAACATGCTGGACACTAACAGGTGAACACTAACAGGGTGGACACTAACAGGTGAACACCAACAGGGTGGACACTAACAGGTGAACACTAACAGGTGAACGCTAACAGGTGAACGCTAACAGGGTGGACACCAACAGGCGGACACTAACAGGTTGGAGTCTAACATGCTGGACACTAACAGGGTGGACACTAACAGGTGAACACTAACAGGGTGGACACTAACAGGTGAACACCAACAGGGTGGAAACTAACAGGTGAACACCAACAGGGTGGACACTAACAGGTGAACACCAACAGGGTGGACACTAACAGGGTGGACACTAACAGGTGAACACTAACATGGTGGACACTAACAGGTGAACACTAACAGGGTGGACACTAACAGGTGAACACCAACAGGGTGGACACTAACAGGTGAACACTAACAGGGTGGACACTAACAGGTGAACACTAACAGGGTGGACACTAACAGGTTGGAGTCTAACAAGCTGGACACTAACAGGGTGGACACTAACAGGTGAACGCTAACAGGGTGGACACTAACAGGGTGGACACTAACAGGGTGGACACTAACAGGTGAACACTAACAGGTTGGAGTCTAACATGCTGGACACTAACAGGGTGGACACTAACAGGTGAACGCTAACAGGGTGGACACCAACAGGCGGACACTAACAGGGTGGACACTAACAGGTGAACACTAACAGGGTGGACACTAACAGGTGAACACTAACAGGGTGGACACTAACAGGTGAACACCAACAGGGTGGACACTAACAGGTGAACACTAACAGGGTGGACACTAACAGGTGAACACTAACAGGGTGGACACTAACAGGTGAACACTAACAGGGTGGACACTAACAGGTGAACACTAACAGGGTGGACACTAACAGGTGGACACTAACAGGGTGGACACTAACAGGTGAACACCAACAGGGTGGACACTAACAGGTGAACACTAACAGGGTGGACACTAACAGGTGAACACTAACAGGGTGGACACTAACAGGTGAACACCAACAGGGTGGACACTAACAGGTGAACACTAACAGGGTGGACACTAACAGGTGAACACTAACAGGGTGGACACTAACAGGTGAACACTAACAGGGTGGACACTAACAGGTGAACACCAACAGGGTGGACACTAACAGGTGAACGCTAACAGGGTGGACACCAACAGATGAACGCTAATAGGGTGGACACTAACAGGTGAACGCTAACAGGGTGGACACTAACAGGTGAACGCTAACAGGGTGGACACTAACAGGTCAACGCTAACAGGGTGGACACTAACAGGTGAACGCTAACAGGTTGGACACTAACAGGTGAACACTAACAGGGTGGACACCAACAGATGAACGCTAACAGGGTGGACACTAACAGGTGAACGCTAACAGGGTGGACACTAACAGGTGAACACTAACAGGGTGGACACCAACAGGTGAACGCTAACAGGGTGGACACTAACAGGTGAACACTAACATGGTGGA
>NC_136886.1:35513401-35525901 GCF_949152265.1 Phoxinus phoxinus
AGAGTGTTTACACTCTAAGAAATGCTGGGTTGTTTTAACCCAATTTTGGGTCAAATATGGACAAACCCAAACTTTCGATTAAAAATCCATTATACAAATTTAACCCAACGGCTGGGTTTGTCCATATTTGACCCAAAATTGGGTTAAAACAACCCAGCATTTTTTTAGAGTTATTGTCCAGATAAAGTTTAAACTTCGAAAATAATGCCGAACAATGTTTTCATGGAAGTAAAAGTGAGATATAATGCTTCAGTGAATGTGAATGTTTCCTAAAATGATGAAGTAGAGACTCTAGATATGATCAAAAACTATTTCTCCGCCATTTCAATGATTATTTTTGGACGAAATTACACAGCAGACACTTCCCCTTTCCCCGACTCTGACTCTCGATGCGGGAGAATACTGCGCATATTTATCTGTCCTATTCAAGTGAATTATTGTGTGTGTGTGTGTGTGTGTAAGCTCCTCCAGGAGTGTGTCGTGGATTCATGAGTGTTTGACCGTCGACACTGTGACGCTTCACTTGTTTTTAACACACTTCATTTTCAGCTTGAACGTGCGAGATTTCTCAGTCACTTCCAGTTTCTTTGTTTTTATTTCCCAATAATGAACGTTCACACACATTCTCAGAAAATAGCCTCGCACAATTTGGTGAAGAATTAACCAATAATAAAAATTGTAAATAGTAAATTTCAGAAATAATTTCAAAGATACGGCAAGTTTTTGGAAAGATTTTGCAGTAAAAAAATACAAAATAGTATTTTTTTGCACAACGTACACTAATCTTTGATTTGCATTTTGGAATTATTTTTTTGCACCATTTTGAGAAGTCAGTATACTGACTTCTCAAAATGGTGCAAAATAATAATAATTCTAAAATGCAAATATATATATCAACACGTACAGTAAAGATGAACACTAATCTCCTGAAGCTAAATGAGTTTGTTTAAATGATGGGGCGCGCTGGCGCTGGTGTTGAGTGATCTGGGGTCCGGAGCTCCAGAACTCTGCTGATGTGGTCTGGACGTCTGTTACCTGGGGAAGTGTTCTGGACGTCTGTTACCTGGGGAAGTGTTCTGGACGTCTGTTACCTGGGGAAGTGTTCTGGACGTCTGTTACCTGGGGAAGTGTTCTGGACGTCTGTTACCTGGGGAAGTGGGTGTTGATGTAATTCCGAGGAACGAATCCTTCCATGCCGTGGATTTCTGCTTTGAACCAGTCGTCATTGGTGCCTAAAATCTACAGGAGCATGTGATGGTCAAACTCACTTCAACTCAGTGTGTGTGTGTGTGTGTGTGTGTGTGTGATATACTGTTGGTGACACTGAGGTCATACACACCTTGATGATATCTCCCTTCCTGAAGCTCAGCTCGTCCTCCGCTGTGGCTGAGAAGTCGTATTTCCCAGTTGCCTCCATGATGGAGACAATTCAGAAACTAGAAGGAGAAACATAACCTGTCAATCAAACACCACCCAGCAAACCACCTTTCAATCAAACACCACCCAGCAAACCACCTGTCAATCAAACACCACCCAGCAAACCACCTGTCAATCAAACACCACCCAGCAAACCACCTGTCAATCAAACACCACCCAGCAAACCACCTTTCAATCAAACACCGTCCAGCAAACCACCTGTCAATCAAACACCGTCCAGCAAACCATCTGTCAATCAAACACCGTCCAGCAAACCATCTGTCAATCAAACACCACCCAGCAAACCACCTGTCAATCAAACACCACCCAGCAAACCACCTGTCAATCAAACACCACCCAGCAAACCACCTGTCAATCAAACACCACCCAGCAAACCACCTGTCAATCAAACACCACCCAGCAAACCACCTGTCAATCAAACACCACCCAGCAAACCACCTGTCAATCAAACACCGTCCAGCAAACCATCTGTCAATCAAACACCGTCCAGAAAACCATCTGCCAATTAAACACCGTCCAGCAAACCACCTGTCAATCAAACACTGTCCAGCAAAGCATCTGTCAATCAAACACAGTCCAGCAAACCACCTGCCAATTAAACACCGTCCAGCAAACCACCTGTCAATCAAACACCGTCCAGCAAACCATCTGTCAATCAAACACCGCCCAGCAAACCACCTGCCAATCAAACACCGTCCAGCAAACCATCTGTCAAACAAACACCATCCAGCAAACCACCTGTCAATCAAACACCACCCAGCAAACCATCTGTCAATCAAACACTGTCCAGCAAACCACCTGTCAATCAAACACCACCCAGCAAACCACCTGTCAATCAAACACCGTCCAGCAAACCATCTGTCAATCAAACACCGTCCAGAAAACCATCTGCCAATTAAACACCGTCCAGCAAACCACCTGTCAATCAAACACTGTCCAGCAAAGCATCTGTCAATCAAACACAGTCCAGCAAACCACCTGCCAATTAAACACCGTCCAGCAAACCACCTGTCAATCAAACACCGTCCAGCAAAGCATCTGTCAATCAAACACCGTCCAGCAAACCACCTGCCAATTAAACACCGTCCAGCAAACCACCTGCCAATCAAACACCATCCAGCAAAGCATCTGTCAATCAAACACAGTCCAGCAAACCACCTGCCAATTAAACACCGTCCAGCAAACCACCTGTCAATCAAACACCGTCCAGCAAACCATCTGTCAATCAAACACCGCCCAGCAAACCACCTGCCAATCAAACACCGTCCAGCAAACCATCTGTCAAACAAACACCGTCCAGCAAACCACCTGTCAATCAAACACCACCCAGCAAACCATCTGTCAATCAAACACTGTCCAGCAAACCACCTGTCAATCAAACACCACCCAGCAAACCACCTGTCAATCAAACACCACCCAGCAAACCACCTGTCAATCAAACACCACCCAGCAAACCACCTGTCAATCAAACACCACCCAGCAAACCACCTGTCAATCAAACACCACCCAGCAAACCACCTGTCAATCAAACACCACCCAGCAAACCACCTGTCAATCAAACACCACCCAGCAAACCACCTGTCAATCAAACACCACCCAGCAAACCACCTGTCGGTCAAAAATATGTAATGTATTTGTAACACAAATAAAGTACTCTTTAATATCACTAGTCAAGTATGTAATCAGTCCCTACACAGGCATACTTCAAGTATATGTATAGTTGTTCCAAGTTTAGCACACTAAATACACTTAAAGTTCTGCTTTACTACAATGTAATTACAACTAAAATATACTGAGTACAAAATTAGTTGTTTCAAAACAGCACACTTCCACTCAACTGATCATAACACACTTGAAGATTACTGATAATGAGTCTGGCTGCAAGTATACTGAGCATATTACTTTCACCAGGACGTGATCCACCACGAGAACGTTAATAATGTTCATTTTATACTTTAGTTATTGTTGTTATTCTTTGTTTTATACATTGTAACTGTATTGATGCGGACGCAGCGTATAATCCACGTCAGGTTACGCCAACCGAAGACTCAAGTGTGATCTCACTATTACAATCGTTTGAACTCAATTATTTTATGTTTTATGTATGAACGGCGAACTGATATTAGGAAATAAAGTAAACACCTAAACATGATCTAACATTTTTTAAATGTAACTACTTGTTTCAGAACATTCAGAGAACATTCTAAAGTTCCACAATGTTTGAGGAATGATATTAATGTTCACATAACCAAGAAAAAACGTTTTAAAACATTTGAAAAAACGGTGACACTTTACAATAAGGTTCAATAGTTAATGTATTTACTAACATGAACTAACATTAAGAAGTACATTTGTTACAGTATTTATTATTCTTTGTTAATATTACACTCTAAAAAATGCTGGGTTGTTTCAACACAATTTTGGGTCAAATATGGACAAACCCAAACGTTGGGTTAAAAATTTTACTAAAAAATGTAACCCAACGGCTGGGTTTGTCCATATTTGACCCAAAATTGTGTTGAAACAACCCAACATTTTTTAGAGTGATAAAATTACTGTTCATTGTTTGTTAATGTCAGTTCACAGTGCCTTAATAATGTTAACAAATACAACCTTTGATTTTAATAATGCATTTGTAAATGTTGAAATTAATATTAACTAAGATTAATGAATGCTGTAGAAGTCTTGTTCACCGAGTGCCGGATCTGAGCCGACACTGTTGCTGTCTGGGCTGAACTTACAGAAATAACGTTTTCATAACTTAACAGGAAAAATGTGTTTAGAACGTTAGCTTAACATACAACGTTTACATGATGATTTGCTCTGTTAGATTAATAAAGCATAAACAGCTTTCAGAACATGCAGAGAACATTCAAATGTAACGGTCCATAATGTTTGAAGAATGATACAATGATTAATGTTCACATAACCAAGATTTTGCATGTTCAGCCCAGACAGCAGCCCGGTGTCGCCCCGATCCGGCCCACATCACACACGGGGACTCCACACGGGCCGGATCCGACACTGTTGCTGTCTGCGAGACAACATCCACAAATAACGTTTTCATAACTTAACGGGAACATTTATTTTTCCAACGTTAGCTTACATACATGATGATTTTCTCTGTTATGCAGTAATATAATTATTTTTTGTGCCAAGAGCATTCTGTTATTATGACTGTGAAATATGAGGCTGTGACTCAAATCCCCCAGAATGCCTCTGTCGCCTGAGGTTTGCGCAGTGAACTGGGTCTGTGGAGGCACGTTCCTCTCACCTGTTTCCGTTCTGCAGATGCAGGCCTGCAAACCTTCATCTCATTTGCCTATTGCGTGTTTTTGCTTTCTGGTCGTAGGCAGGTTTGCTTCACCAGAAGACACATGTGATCTGAGTTAGAAACCGGATTCTTGCACAACACCCCTGAAACACTGTTGACACCGAAAGACACTCCATATTCAGCAATATTACTGATTTGACTGCACTGATACTATCAGAAGAGAACACAACTTGAACTGAAATGATCTGCTGGGTTGTTTCAACACAATATTGGGTCAAATATGGACAAACCCAAACGTTGGGTTAAAAATGTAATTAAAAAATGTAACCCAACGGCTGGGTTTGTCCATATTTGACCCAAAATTGGGTTAAAACAACCCAGCATTTTTTAGAGTGTGTGTGTGAAGCTGATTCGAGACAATCTAAAGCGCTGTAGAAATAAAGCTTGATTCACATTTATTAAGTACGGTGTGGAGAGCGGGGCTAGTTGTCACACTAAACTGTATGTTGCTCATTACATTCTAAAAAATGCTGGGTTGTTTCAACCCAATTTTGGTTCAAATATGGACAAAACCTCAAACGTTGGGTTAAAAATGTAATTAAAAAATTTAACCCAACGGCTAGGTTACATTTTTTAATCCAGCATTTTTTAG
This sequence comes from Phoxinus phoxinus, assembly GCF_949152265.1. NCBI lineage: Eukaryota > Metazoa > Chordata > Actinopteri > Cypriniformes > Leuciscidae > Phoxinus > Phoxinus phoxinus. The sequence goes on from NC_136886.1 coordinate 35,518,765, forward strand.
AGTGTATACTTGTTTTCAGTTTAATTTTATTTGGTTTATTTTATTCTATTAAAATAGCTTAAAGTATAAAACACACATCATGACAACTTTCCCCCAGCTTTACACGTCCTGGTAATGCTCTTATTCTGACAACAGTTTCAGTCCAAATCGTTCTATAACCTACTGACATTTGTGGACGTTTAACTCAAAGTCTGATACAGTCCCGCTCTCCTCTATACTTCACATGGAGGAGAGTGTGTAACTATAAAAACACTTTTATCAAACACATAACCTTATGAGTTTCTCTCATGTTTATTCTTTGATTCTAAGGGTGAGCGTTCAGAAAGACACTGAAGAGAGAGATCGTTGTACTTACAGCTCATGAAAGGATGATCAGTCCGTCGTCTGAACCGTCACAATCACCGGCAGCTGTGCTCTGAAATGTTGTTTCACAACGAGGAAGAGCAGAAGTCAAGCTTATCTCTCATCTAACACGACACGCTCATGCATGACTGCAAAAAGGGGAAATAGAAAGTGTAAATCATCTTCCCCTCCCATTGCGCGCGCACTCTCTCTCTCTCTCTCTCTCTCTCTCTCTCTCTCTCTCTCTCTCTCTCTCACACACACACACACACACACACACACACACACACACTAAAAGTGGCATTTCCTGTTGAATTTGGGGAAACCACTTGTGTGAGCTATTTCAATTACTTCTGGTTCATTTGTTCACTGCTAGCAGCTGAAAGTCTGTACATTTTACCAATAAACGTGGTTTGCAATGGGAGTTGAATAATTTCGATTGCAACTGTATGAGCCAATGGGAAATAGAGAGGAGCTTGAGGACCTCATCATCACTGGTCCTGTCCAGCTCAAGGACTGTTTCCCCGCTGGTTCTACTGAACCTAAAGAGTTCACTACTGCTGGTCAGGATCAGTTTTAAGTTTTCAGTGTTGTGGAAAACACACGCCCAGCCTCCCTCTCCCACCTCCTCTGCCCAGATCTGTCGGGTCTCTGGCCTCTTCAGTTCCTCGGATTCGCTGTTGGCTTTGTGCTGTATAGTCGGCTCTGCCTCAGATCTGCTGGGCACCAGCTCTGCCTTGGTGTGTGAATCCCCTGGCCTCGTTCCTCCGGCTCCACCTTGGCTCCACCTGGGACCCTCGTCCTCACGGCTCCACCGGGCTCCTCGTCACTCCGGCTCCACCTTGGCTCCACCTGGGACCCTCGTCCACACAGATCCACCGGGCTCCTCATCCCTCCGGCTTCACCTTGGCTCCACCTGGGTCCCTCGTCCTCATGGCTCCACTGGGCTTCACGTCCCTCCAGCTTCACCTTGGCTCCATCTGGGACCCTTGTCCTCACGGCTCCACCGGGCTCCTCGTCCCTCCGGCTTCACCTTGGCTCCACCTGGGACCCTCGTCCTCACGGCTCCACCGGGCTCCTCATCCCTCCGGCTCCACCTTGGTTCCATCTGGGACCCTCGTCCTCATGGCCCCACCCAGGTCAGACATTGATCTGCCTGCACCACAGACTTCCGGGACTTTCGCTGTGCCTCATGCCTCAGTGTACCTACAGTGTCGTCCAGTCCTGTCATCGCCTCAGCTTCCCCCGGGTCTGCAGATCTCTCAGCTCCATTGCTGGCGGTCGGACCGCTAACTCCTCCCTGACTTCACACAACATCGATTCCGCCATGGACCTTTGTACCACCTATGCCCTTGGCTTCCAGCTGCGTCAGCCTGCCATCTGCCTCCTCCTGCTTTCGTCTCAGGCCTGGCTCCTACCACCGTCTGCGCCCCCCTGCTGGTCTCTTCAACTGCCAATCCTGACACTCCCTCCTAAAGGAATGTTTTTCATCCTACACTTATATGGGACTTGTTTTGGCGTCATGAGCCGCCTTCCGGATGGGGGAAGTACTGTCATGTTTTGCCTTTGTTTCACTTTCATCATCACTGTGGACGTTTAGGGTATGTTTACATGACAATGATATGCTTAAAACAGAGACGTTTTTCCTTTGAGTTTTCTGCGTAGATAGGACACCATTGTCCAAACAATCACCATTCACACGGATCCGCGAAAACGACAAAAACCCTGTTTTCTGCTGCCAGGCCATTAGATGGTGATGATACACTGTAGAGTGAACATGTAATACGCATGAGTATGACATCATCGATTTGCGTTTTTGCTGTTTACACAGAGAGCGTTTTCAAAAGTTTGCGTTTTTTTTTAAGTCATCCACATCGCCGTTGTCGTGTAAACGAGTGGCCAAAACGTTTTACATTTATAGTTGAAACCGGTGTAAACAGCTCCTTAGTTGGCTTGTCTTTGTTCCTATGTTCCCGCCATCGTTAGTTGTCATGGTTACTCATTATGAGCACAACTGTTTTGTATTGAGTTCATTTACCTGTGTATTAAGTCCTTCAGTTATCTCTACTCATGAGTCATGGTCTAGTGTTGAACGTTTTCAGGACACGCTGTTGTTTAGTTTCTTTCCGTTATTCTGTTGTATTAAAAGCTAAGCTATTATTTACTCTTTTAATCTTTCACTTCGTCATACTTTGTGGACCCGATATCCCCAGAAAGCAACATAGTGTTGGCCCAGATCCGGTCCACATTTGGGCCGTGTGCAATTCACGTGTAGCAGATTTGGGCCGATGTTCTGTCTGGACCATGATCGGGTAAATATTAAAAAAATTTCATTTATATTATTGATTCACACACTTCCTATTTTTATTTCTTGAATATTTTTTTGCAAAAACAGATTGAAGCATAAATAAATAAATAATAATTGTCAAAACCTCTAATAAATAACATAAAAAAACAACGTTAGACAAGTGTGACTCCTTTTCTAAGTGAGTCAGTGATAAATCAATAACTAAAAAAATATTTGGAGTCACGTGACTAATCAGGTCATTTAAGCACAAGGTGGGAAGTTTGAAACCTTCGTGGAGTCCAAAGCAGTCAAAGGAACTGACGGATGTGGATTATGATTTTATGTCTGAATTGAGGAGTAATAACACAGATGTTTGTCTCTAGAGGAACAGCGTCTCATCCGCAGGTCAGACCAGATGTGTTTTGTTGATCAGCGCTGGTTTGTTCTGAACTCGGTGTGATCCAGTTGATTAAATTGTTAATTTTGTTATGAGAGAGATTCAGTTGCCATGGACACATGAAAAAATTATGTTACTGTAATGTACTGTGACAGTGTGACGCTGCATGAGACCGCGAGAGACTCTGCTTGAAGTCTTGAATAATGATTCCCATGCAAGAGCTGTCGGATAAAAAGTAGATTTTAACTTTTTTTTCCCCCCATAAATGTTGCCTATGTATTGTTGATGCAAAGTTTAAAAGTGTTGGTGACTGAGAATGTAATTGAACTAAAAAAGAGTAAAGCTATGATAAAACTTAAAATCATACAAAATCTTCCGGTGAGATGTTTGTGAGGCGCTAGAGGGCGCCAGAGTCACTCTCACCGAATCAAACGTGCTTCAATACCACTGTAAACAATGCAGATCTCTCTCTCTCTCTCTCTCTCTCTCTCTCTCTCTCTCTCTCTCTCTCTCTCTCTCTCTCTCTCTCTCTCTCTCATCATTTCAACACTTGATGATTCAGTAGGAATGCAATGCAATAGGTTCTGTTATTAATAATATTACTAATTCTATATTTTTGTTGTTGAGTAGGCTATAATCTGTTTTGTGGTTTGCTATTGGTGGATCCCATGTGAGTGACAGGTGGCCCCGCCCACTCGCCAGTAAACGCATCATCAGACTCAGACACCTGCTCATGGAGTCTGTGCTTCTCTGTTGTGGATCATTCTTCTGACAGCGAAGTCGTATAAACTATAATTATCACCTGCTGAGATTAATAGATTAATTTTACTAACCTTTTCATCCTGTTATGATTTGAGCTTTGCTACTAAAATCGTTACAATATAGGCTACAGAAAGAGGCCATATTACGCCCTTTATACTCTTGCTGTAGTTCTCAGTCTCGACTAGAACAGGTTCTCCTGCTTGAATGTTGATTATTCTCCTCATATTCTCCATTGTTGCGGCTCCTCTCTTCCCAGTCTGTCAGTAACGCTCTGTTTACTTCCTGAGGCCTCGTTTACGCTGTCAGTGAAATGTGACACGCATGCATTTGGATGTTTCGAGATCGGTTTCAGGCCTCATTTATATGTGGAAATAAATCAGAAATCAGATATAAATCAGATATAAATCAGATATAAATCAGATATGTGCCGCTGCGACTGTCATGTAAACAGGCAGATCGGATTTTCTGAGACGATAGGCGACGTCTCCAAGGTTTAATGACGAGAGAAACTCTGACGCAACATATCAACGGTTAGCTTACTAATCCTAACATTTCGGACCCACTGCTCCTCATTAAAGCCCGCCACAATATCCCACCAGTCCTGAGATCTCTCTCACACATTATATCTGAAGTATATGCGCAATGATGATGGCCCTTGTCGTCCTGCTCCGCCTCTAAATCATGGTGATGTTTGGCGAACTTTGCATATAGGCTATAACGCAAAGCTAGCATCAAGCGTATTTCGCGTTTGCCCGTCTGCGTAAGAACCCGCTTTGAGCAAAAAAAATCGGATATAGGCAACAAATCAGAATTGGGCATCAAGACCTGCAGTGTAAACGAGGCCTATGAAGCCCCTCCTCCTGAAAAGCACACTGTGCTCTGATTGGTCGGCTGTATCAGTGTGTTGTGATTGGGGAATGTCCCGCCCCTTACCATAACCACCAGTTTAACACACTACTAACTAAGGCTACGTTTACACGTGGCCGGTTATTTTCATAAACGGACATTTCACCCTCTCCGTTTTCAGAAAAGTGTTCGTTTACACGAACCCGTGTATGTGCCGTCAAGAGCATGCCAAACCTATAGGTGGCAGTGTAACGAGAAGCTCAAGCCCACGTCAGCCAATCAGAATCCCCAAAATATAGGTCGCACTTTTGACCCAGTGCAAGTTCTGTCGCATACTGTGACGTCGACTGCCTAAAACTCAGTTTTTCTCAGTTTACATGCAAACGTGCAAACGGAGTTTTCCAAAATCTCCACTCTGGCCGGAGTTTTTAGAAAGAATCGTTTTCAGAGGAGAATTCTCCGTTTGCGTGTAAACGAGGGGCACAACCGAAGGGAAATGTCTCCGTTTTTCAAAATAACCATGTACGTGTAAACGGGGCCTAACTCAACCAGGGCCCGCCCCTTTATTCTGCATATGAATTATTATATTGAGGAATATTGTGACGTGTTCGTTCCCGGAAGAAACTCGAGACTAGTGGAGGCGTTTCATGAGTTCAGAAACACTGACACTGATATAGAGGAGAACTGGAGCTTCTCATGATCACACAGCAACACTGAAGATGAAGATCTTTAATTCCCTGCTTGTGAATCAGGAACCGTTAAACTCCGCTATTAAGGGTCAGTTTGAGGAAGTCAGGCTGATGGTTTTACCGCGGTAAGCGCTGTCAGGGTTCTGGTTCTGTGCCAGTCTGTCGTGTTTTACGAGTAAACGGATCAATATCACTCATTTCATTCCTTCTCACGTCTGTTTACCGCAGCCGGATTGTCCACCGAAATATCGATGAACGGTTTAATAAATGTATTATGGATTCTTCTTACCACTGCTGCTTGACTGGCAGTGCAGTGACTCTTATTACTCGCAATCATTCTGCTGGTTATGTTTTATGATTCGTTGTGTTTGATGGCCGCCTCTGCAGAGATGAAGTCGAGATCGAGAAGCACACGTGTTTAATCTGGAGTGTGTGTGAGCGGTTAACAGTTCTCGAACTGAAACTCACAGCGAGTCGGTCTGAAGGTCTCTCTGTGAACTCCTGTAATCAAACCGTTCCGAGGAGATCCAATAAATCACTGGGATCAGAAGGTCATAATAGTTTAGTGTGAATGATTATGTCATGATCTTGTGTTTGGTGTCAGAAGCACTCAGTGAACATGTTGAAGAGCATCGGAGAGAGAGTCAGTAAACCACAGCGTTATCATAAAGGAAAGATTTGAGAAGTGAAACATTAATAGTTGTTTCTGTGGAACATGAAAGGACGAAGTTTGAAGAATCTTCATGCATCTCACGCAAGTATTCTGAATGAAGACAAATGACTTGAACTATAGTGCATAAATCATTACCAAATGAGTCTTTTGATATTTTTGGGGCCTCATGAACGATCAACGATTCTTCAGAATTGATGCATATGGGAAAACATTTTTTTGTTGCAACGACATGAGGAAGGATTTAAATTGTGACATTTTAATTTAAGCTATAGCCTATCTAATAATTATGTTCCAAATAATATAGTTAGGCTATTGGAGGAAATTAGGAAATGTCGCTAATATTCAAAATAATTAGGCCTAATTTTTAACGGCGCACCAGAAATGCTGTCTGGGTAGCAATAGGTTTTGAGACGATATGTTCTTCATCTTCGGGGTCGGGATTTTATATGTTAAATTATGTTTTTAAACATATGCGCAGAGTGTGATTTCATATTGTGACTACTCCTGAGCGCAAGTCCACAGTGTGTGCGTGTGTGTGTGTGTGCGCGCGCGCTGTATAATGAGTGTCTCACTACGCTCGTTGTGTTTCGCCGAGTCTTATAGACTTGATATTGTTTCTTATTCTTATATTATAAAAGTGCCCCCCCCCCCACCACCCCCCAAAAAAACCCAACAACAACCCCACAGCACCCCCAACGTAAAACACCTTCCCGCGCCCCTGTGCGCAGCGCTTCTGACGCGCACCAGAAATGCGGTCTAGGTAGGACGCTAGGTGTTGAGACGATCACATGTTCTTGAGCTTCGGGTTCGGGATCGGGATGTGCACCACCGTGTCGCTCTCACCGAATCACCGGGAACCACGCGCGCTCAGGTGATGCAACAGGAACCCACGCGAGACACTCGCACTGTGAATGTGTTCCTGCGTGTTCAGGAGCGCGTGGAGATGGAGGAGCGTTCGGCGAGCCGCGGTGTCTTTCTCACGGATTCGAGGAGAAATCATTCCTGAACCCTAATCTAACCGAGCTTCACCCAGAACAGATTCCCGCAGATAGGGATGAGGAGTGTGTGGAAGAACTGAACCCCGTCTCTGGATTTGTCATGTGGATTTGAGTGGATTTCACGCGTTTGAACCCTGGAGCGC
>NC_136886.1:35530901-35535901 GCF_949152265.1 Phoxinus phoxinus
TATCGTGTGTCTCGTTGTAGTTGTGTTGTCCTGATTGACAGGTGTGTGTGTCGTGTGTCTCGTTGTAGTTGTGTTGTCCTGATTGACAGGTGTGTGTGTCGTGTGTCTCAGTGTAGTTGTGTTGTCCTGATTGACAGGTGTGTGTATCGTGTGTCTCGGTGTAGTTGTGTTGTCCTGATTGACGTGTGTGTGTCGTGTGTCTCGGTGTAGTTGTGTTGCCCTGATTGACAGGTGTGTGTGTCGTGTGTCTCGGTGTAGTTGTGTTGTCCTGATTGACAGGTGTGTGTGTCATGTGTCTCGGTGTAGTTGTGTTGTTCTGATTGACAGGTGTGTGTGTCTCGGTGTAGTTGTGTTGTTCTGATTGACAAGTGTGTGTGTCTCAGTGTAGTTGTGTTGTCCTCATTGACATGTGTGTGTGTCGTGTGTCTCGGTGTAGTTGTGTTGTCCTGATTGACAGGTGTGTGTGTCGTGTGTCTCGGTGTAGTTGTGTTGTTCTGATTGACAGGTGTGTGTATCGTGTGTCTCGGTGTAGTTGTGTTGTCCTCATTGACAGGTGTGTGTATCCTGTGTCTCGGTGTAGTTGTGTTGTTCTGATTGACAGGTGTGTGTGTCGTGTGTCTCGGTGTAGTTGTGTTGTTCTGATTGACAGGTGTGTGTGTCGTGTGTCTCGGTGTAGTTGTGTTGTCCTGATTGACGTGTGTGTGTCGTGTGTCTCGGTGTAGTTGTGTTGTCCTGATTGACAGGTGTGTGTGTCGTGTGTCTCGGTGTAGTTGTGTTGTCCTGATTGACAGGTGTGTGTATCGTGTGTCTCAGTGTAGTTGTGTTGTCCTGATTGACAGGTGTGTGTGTCGTGTGTCTCTGTGTAGTTGTGTTGTCCTGATTGACAGGTGTGTGTGTCGTGTGTCTCGGTGTAGTTGTGTTGTCCTGATTGACAGGTGTGTGTGTCGTGTGTCTCGGTGTAGTTGTGTTGTCCTGATTGACATGTGTGTGTGTCGTGTGTCTCGGTGTAGTTGTGTTGTCCTGATTGACAGGTGTGTGTATCGTGTGTCTCAGTGTAGTTGTGTTGTCCTGATTGACAGGTGTGTGTGTCGTGTGTCTCTGTGTAGTTGTGTTGTCCTGATTGACAGGTGTGTGTGTCGTGTGTCTCGGTGTAGTTGTGTTGTCCTGATTGACAGGTGTGTGTGTCGTGTGTCTCGGTGTAGTTGTGTTGTCCTGATTGACATGTGTGTGTGTCGTGTGTCTCGGTGTAGTTGTGTTGTCCTGATTGACAGGTGTGTGTGTCGTGTGTCTCGGTGTAGTTGTGTTGTTCTGATTGACAGGTGTGTGTATCCTGTGTCTCGGTGTAGTTGTGTTGTTCTGATTGACAGGTGTGTGTGTCGTGTGTCTCGGTGTAGTTGTGTTGTCCTCATTGACAGGTGTGTGTATCCTGTGTCTCGGTGTAGTTGTGTTGTTCTGATTGACAGGTGTGTGTGTCGTGTGTCTCGGTGTAGTTGTGTTGCCCTGATTGACAGGTGTGTGTCGTGTGTCTCGGTGTAGTTGTGTTGTCCTGATTGACAGGTGTGTGTGTGTCGGTGTAGTCGTGAGCGGAGGGTTAATCTGTGTTATCTGATCAGTGCAGTAAAAGTTGTATTGTAATTATTGTAATACGTTTTTTGTGTTGCCGTGGAGACCGATGGATTAATGATCATGTTCCTCCATTATTGATGTTTTCATTGTTTGCTGTTATTTATTCATAAGAGCAGATTCAGTTCTACATTCCTCTGATGTGGAGTTTATCAACTTCTTGTGTGTGTGTGTGTGTGTGTCTGTGTGTGCGAGTGTGTGAGTTTGTGTATGAGTTTGTGAAAGTGCATGTGTACGTGTGTGTCTGCGTGCACGTATCAGTGTGAGAGTTTGTTTGTGTGTGTGTGTGTGTATCTGTGTGCATGAGTGTGAGTAAAGTGTGTGTGTGTGTGTAGCGTCTCGTTGCAGTGCAGCAGCATCTGGAGGTTTGCCACTCAATTAAATGACTTGGAGAAAAAGTGTGTGTGTGTGTGTGTGTGTGTGTGTGTGTATTGTAACAGGAGATAATAAAAGACGATAAAATGAGTTTTCCTCTTTTACCCAGAGGCTGAATCTCTGTAGACGCTTCCTAGAGTCTGTGTGGTGTGTGTGTGTGTGTGTGTGTGTGTCTGTGTCTGTGTGTGTGTTGGGCTCTGTGTTCAACTAAATGGCCTTTATTCACATATTTCACATAATGCACCATGTAGTGAAAGTGGTAATGAAAGTGAGATTGCGTGTGTGTGTGTGTTTGAGCGTGTGTGTGTCTGTGTGTCTGTGTGTCTGTGTGTCCGTGAGTGTGTGTGTGAGTGTGTGTGAGAGTGCGTGTGAGTGTGTGTGTGTGTGCGCATTATCTCATGTTGAAGACTGAATCCATGAACCCAAACATCATGAACAACATGACTACACCAGTATGCGTTATCATAATGATTTTTTCCGGACATTAAAGTAGTATATCAGGTCTTTGTATATTTAATGGTGTTTATTAAAGAGTGAGTTCACCCAAAAATGAAAATTCGATCAAAAGCTCCAACGTCTGCTCTCGTGTCAACACAACACACGTCGTAGTGTCTCTCAGATCTATTTTAAAAGATCTTCATGTGTTTTCCGAAGATGAACAAAAGTCTTAACGGTTTTGGAACGGCACGAGGGAGAGAAATTAATGACAGAATATTCATTTTTGGGTGAACAAACTCTTTAAAGCGATCTCTATGTGGTGTTTCATGTGTCAGTTCTTATAGTTTCCATGTCTCGTGTGCGCTGCAGTTTATTCTGTAATCATCATGTGGAGTGAACGAGAGACTCTGAAACTGATCCTGCAGATCCACTGCTGGTTAATTGGCCAGATGTTGTATTTTCTGCTTTCGTATGCATGTTTAAATATGATCAAGCTCCCAGTTAACTCTAATTAGCCTGCAGAGAGGACTGTGGTGAAGATCAGGTTCACAACATGTGAAGAAGTGGATGTCTGCGACAGTAATAATAGTAAATAAATAACGAGAGTGTGTAATGAGGTGTGGATGTTGTGCAGCAGGGAGTGTGACAATACCTGTGAATGCATAAGCTTTTGTAAACGCCATTGCAACAACCATAGCAATGCCTTAGCAACCATCCACAACACCATAGCAATGCTTTAGCAACCACCCACAACACCATAGCAATGCCTTAGCAACCACCCATCACACCATAGCAATGCTTTAGCAACCACCCACAACACCATAGCAATGCCTTAGCAACCACCCACAACACCATAGCATGGCCTTAGTAACCACCCACAACACCATAGCAAAGCTTTAGCAACCACCCACAACACCATAGCAATGCCTTAGCAACCACCCACAACACCATAGCAATGCTTTAGTAACCACCCATAACACCATAGCAATGCCTTAGCAACCACCCACAACACCAAAGCAACATCCCTAGTAATCATTTTACAGCACCTTAGCAGCTAGCCCCACCAACATCCTTAGCAACCACCTCAACACTATAACAACACCTCTAGCAACCACCTTAGCAATGCCTTAGCAACCAACCACCCACAACACCACAGCAACATCCCTAGCAATAGTCTAGCAACACCTAATCAACCCCCCACAACACCTCTAGCAACCACCTTAGCAATGCCTTAGTAACCACCCAAAACACCATTGCAATATCCCTAGACACCACCCACAACACTATAGCAAGACCTCTATCAACCACCCACAACACCATAGCAATGCCTTAGAAACCACCCGCAACAACATAGCAAAGTCCTTAGCAACCATCCACAACACCATAGCATTATCGCTAGTTATCATCTTCCAGCACCTCTGGGCTACCCCCAGAGACATAGCAACATCCTTAACAACCACTCACAACTCCTATAGCAACCACCTTAGCAACGCCTTAGCAACCATCCAGAACATCACAGCAACATCCCTAGCAATCATCTAGCAACACCTGAGTAACTTCCATCCCTAGCAACCACTCACAACACCATAGGACCATCCCTAGAAACTTCCCACAACACTAAACCACCTTAGCAATGCCTTGGCAACCACCCAAACTCCACAGCAATATCCTTAACAAACACCCAAGCACCATATCAACGTCCTTAGCAACACCCTAGCAACCACCACAATACCATACTGTGGCACTGTAGCAGTGATTTTTTCGCAATTGATCGTTCGCAAAAACCCGCCCCCCTTAGTTACTGTCGCTATGTCCGACAACCTACGCCGCTCTCACACACACCATGTTCTCACGCAGTGAAAAACACATCGCGGAGCAGAGAGAGACACTCACAACACACTGACAGACACAGACCAGCTTACTTTTGATATTAAACATATGAAACAAAGTCTCGACTTTAAAATTTGGTCATTTAAAAATAAATAAATGTAAACAATAAATAGCGTTTTGTGGCTCTTTAATGTGTGTGACAGATCGCTGTCGCCTCAGTTAAAGCCGCTCGTGAACCGATCATCTCTTCCTTCTAGTTCATTTATAGCATCAAATAAACATGAATGAACATCAGGAGGAATGTTGTTTTAACCGCGGAGAGACGTCAGTACACTCCGCTTCTCAAGCTCAAATCCTCCAGCGTTAATCTACTAACTCTACTGACTGCTTTGTCGGATGATGAAGTATGATTGGTCAGATCACCTGTCAATCAAGGATTCTTTGAACATCATTGTTCTTTTCTAAAAAGTCTGGTGTATAAATTAGAATGTTGTGTGTAATTGCCGACTAGAGCAGCTGATGTCACTCTAGACAGCTGTGTGTGTGTGTGTGTGTGTGTGAGAGAATGAGTGAGTGCGTGCGTGTGTGTGTGTGTGCGTGTGTGTGTGTGTTCTGTCAGCAGATGTTGTCATATCATTGCGTTCTCTCTCTCTCTCTCTCTCTCTGTCTCTCTCTCTCTCTCTCTCTCTCTCTCTCTCTCTCTCTCTCTCTCTCTCTCTCTCTCTCTCTCTCTC
>NC_136886.1:35543401-35550901 GCF_949152265.1 Phoxinus phoxinus
CTGTAGGAGAGCGTGAGTGGAGTGAGATTGAGGCTTGTGTCCGTCAGGATGTTTATACGGCAGATTTCCGCTCGGCTCCGACTGTAAACAGATTCTCAGCACACGCATCTGTTTGTGTCATACTTTCTCCCAGATTTTCACCTGTAATATTCATATTTTACGGCACAGCAGTTGTTATAGTGTTTCATGGCTTTCTCTCTCATCTCAGATGTAGTTTTTCTCTCATGTCTGTAAACGTCTCTGCTCATGTAAATGTAAAATGTATAAAAATCATTTGTGATGTTTTCAAAGGCTGATTATGTGTGTTAGTGAGATCCGTGTGATACACACATGCGTATCCTCTCATTCATACATGTCCAATAGAAAAGGCTTGTGTTTAAAGCTGCAGTCCGGCACTTTTTTGTGTTTAAAAATATCAAAAAAGACATTTTTGATAAAAAACTTAACCAGCCAGTGTTCAAAACGATCTGCTTGCCTTACCTCGATTCAAAACGGTAAGCTTGTAATAATGATTTTAATTCCAGTGGTACTGGTGGATTTCCGCGGGAATTTCGAGCATGTCTTTGCGTCATTACGTCACTTCTGTACACATAGAGAAGGAGTCTCGGCTAGTCGGCTATATAGCGTGTGTGGATGATGGTGGAGATTTAGCTAAGCACTTGGTATGGCGGATCCCTAAAGTTTAAAGCGACAATCACCAGTGACAACTGGAGATTCACCAGTTGTAAAACCCAAAAGACTTCGGACTTCAGAGTGGCTACAGAAAAAAAGAGACTGCAACCGAGCCCAAGCTAAAACAAGGATAAACATCGACAGGGCTTTTGAAAGGTGGCGTGAACTCCGTGTTTTAAAAGGGGTTCGAAATGTATGTGAATAAAATTTGATTATATTACAGTTTTAAATAAGCATTTGATTACACATACGTGTGTGTTTTTTATTTCAAAGAGGAACAGTTATAAGGAACATTAATTTGTTGGTATGACAATTAGAATTTATACTGCACAGAAATGAAAACTGAACTACAGGTAGCCCTAATACACATTAAATGTAGTCACGCAATAATGATGTAGTTAACATTAATAATTTGAGAACAAAATATATTTTTCACGTTTTGACGTGATATAAGCAATCGTTAGATTTAATCAGCATGATATAGCCTAACGTTACTGCAATGCTTCCCCCCACCCCCCGAATTTGGTCAGAACAAAAGTGAATGTTACTTACTGTTCAGATGACATCTACCGATGAAAATTCTAATGTTGGTTATACACTTTCAAAAAGTATACTCTGAGATTGCTGATGACAGTACAGTATCCACAGCGACGCGGCAGCGACATGTTCTCCTCAATACATTGTGTTCATCCGCGCTGTTTCATGCCGATTTACTACCCACGCACAGTTAATAATTCCGCCAATAACTGCAATTGCAGATTTCGAACAGAGATGGCGACAAAGAGGAAAAACGACGGACTGCAGCTTTAACATTTATGCAGTTTTATTTATGCATAAATAATTTGTATAAATGTATATGCAAAAATAATTATATATAAATAATTTAATTACATTAAAATGTAAATACAAAATTAGAATATAAAACAATATAAATAATTTATAAATACTTTTAATTGCATTTTTTAATACACACACACACACACACACACACACACACACACACACACACACACACACACACACACACACACACACACACACACACACGCACAATCACTCGGATACACACTAACTCAAGACCAACACACACACACATGCACGCTCACACAATCACTCGGATACACACTAACTCAAGACCAACACACACACACACGCACGCTCACACAATCACTCGGATACACACTAACTCAAGACCAACACACACACACACACACACACGCACGCACGCTCACACAATCACTCGGATGCACACTAACTCAAGACCAACACACACACACACACACACACACACACACACACGCATGCTCACACAATCACTCGGATACACACTAAATCAAGACCAACACACACACACACACACACACACACACTCACTCACTCACTCACTCACTCACTCACTCACTCACTCACTCACTCACTCACTCACTCACTCACTCACTCACTCACTCACTCACTCACTCACTCAGACACACACACACACACACACACACACACACACACCGTCGCTCAGGGCGGGATGGATGATGGATTGAGATGTCGAACAGGTTAAAGGGTTTGTGCTGTGGAACATAACAGGGATCATTACACTGACAGCTTCCAAAATAAACACTCATCAGTGCTAATGTGAGGAAGAACGATCTGTGTGAGTAAATGCATTCACATTTGTTCATGTGACAGACACGTTTATCAAAAGTGACATTTCATTCACGGTGTACGTGTCACTCTTCATGCGTACAGTGGAAACTGAAGCTCAGGCGTCATGAGGACACCACAACTCAGAGTACATGTGTATCTAGTTAGTTAACTGGTTAGCTGGTTAGTTAACTGGTTAGCTGGTTAAAACATCTGTCGTGATGTGTGTCTTATTTTATTCATATTTCTGCTGAAAGGCCATGTGGTGATACATGCGGAATATTCTTCACATTAAACGTGATCGTTCACCTAGAAATGCTCGTTCATCATTTACTCACCAAACACAAAATAAGATATTTTCAAGAACGTCGACCACAATATTGCACCCCGTTGACTTTCATTGGATGGACAGAAAGAAAATCTTCTTGTGTTCCATCGACATGAGGGTGAATAAATGATTGCTATAATAAACCATCAAAACTGAAATATGAAGAGCAGAATTTTTATAACCAGTAGTTTTTAACCAACCCGTTTATTTAGCTTTCCCCCAGCAGTCCACCTTTAACTCATTTTTATTTTTGTTCATCTATAAATGTGTGCATAATGAACTCTTTCAAGAGCTTGTTTAACTTAGTTTCTCTGATTTGACGTAATTAATATAATTTTTCTAAATCGTCATAATTTGTTAACAAACTAGTATTCATTACTTCAATTGTTTCTGCATTAAATGAATACCTTTTTTGCTAACTGTGATTTTGTATATGTACATTTCTGAAATACATTTAAATAGAAACATTTTGAAAATATCCTGCTTTAAATACATGCAATTACTTCATAAACGATGCCAGTATCCATTGAGTGTAACATTAATGTGAAGTTAAACTACTTTAAATTCTGAAATACATTTTTCTATATGTTATAATAATTTGATAACAAACCCGTATTCATTACTTTAATGAGCTGTTATTTCTGCTTTAAATTATAACATAGTTTAAATCAATACCTTTTTCGCTAACTATGATTTTGTACATTTCTGAAATACATAACTTATTGCATTTTGTATATGCATTTTCTGTGAAGCTGCGTTGAGATGATGTGTATTGTGAAAAGCGCTAATCAAATAAATGTGAATTTAATTAATGGTCTCTTTCATTGCAGACGGGCCCAACGCCATGACATCAGAGGGGGAGGGGCCTGCCTCGGAGGGGGCGGAGCCACACGTGGACCTGCGTGCCTCTCCTGGCTGGGATGGGCTCGTTGAGGAAGAGGCGGAGCCTGTGGAGCAGGAACAGGAAGTGGCTGATGATGTCAGCAGTGAGCTGAGCGCTCTGGTCGTCCCGTACCCAGAGTTGGCGCCCATCGTTTTCTTCTGCCTCAAACAGTCCACGTTTCCTCGCAACGTCTGCCTGCGGATGGTGTCCAGCCCATATCCTTTACCCGGAGAACCCTGTGTGTGTGTGTGTGTGTGTGTGTGTGTGTGTGTGTGTGTGTGTGTGTGTGTGTGTGTGTGTGTGTGTGTGTGAGATTTCATCTGGTCAATCACTCAGATCATGTTTCTTAGGCCCGCATACACACACAGTTACTCAAAGGTCTTTGACAACCCGTCAAATTAAAAGTTTGGCTTAGCTTGAGGAAATTATGACAGAAATATATTACTATTGTAGAGTAGAATGTACTTCTCAAAGTTATTATTATAATAATGGTAAATAAACTTTATATGTTATGCCTATTTGATCACCATCTTTTTTGATGATAACTTTTTCACATCATAAATCCAGAAAAAAACATTTAATAAGACTCTATTATTGTATAAAAAAATCTAATAAAAGATGTTGTTGAAGTTTTCAACTGATTCATTTGATTAGAGCTGCTTTTTGATAATTAAAATTTAATTAAACCAATAAAAACCGAGTCCAGAAATTTTTTTACGTGATTTTTATGACAATTTAATTCGACCATTATAATATTCCAGAAAAAAATGGAATTTGGGATAAAATAAAATGGATTTCATAGGGCCCAAAACATAATAATATATTTTTGTAATTTTTTAATAAATGAAGTTTCATGACTTAAAAAAAAACAACTAATAAATGATGTTGTTGAAGTTTTAGAAATTCAATTCATTAGACATGCTTTTTAATTACTGAAATTTAATTTAACCATTAAACCATTCCAGAAAAATGGAATCTGGGATAAAACAGGATTTCATCGGGCAGTGCTGCACTGGTAAGCCCCGCCCACAGTCAGATCTCATTGGTCCAGAATACCTGCATATTAACTGCGTATCATGTGATCTGCGTGTCACAGTACTTTCCCGTCCGGCGTGTGCCGAAACATGCGGTGTAACCGTGTCACATGACGTCCGCTACCGGACACGCTCTGCTTCAGCGATGAACATCTCGTTCCCAGCCTGACTCTCAGCACGACTGTGAATAATAATCAACCATTTTCTGTGATGAAAATATAATGATAAAT
The DNA here is from genome assembly GCF_949152265.1 of Phoxinus phoxinus. Classification (NCBI taxonomy): domain Eukaryota; kingdom Metazoa; phylum Chordata; class Actinopteri; order Cypriniformes; family Leuciscidae; genus Phoxinus; species Phoxinus phoxinus. Next base: position 35,548,181 of record NC_136886.1, read on the forward strand.
CAGCGGCGGAGACGTACGCTTCAGCCTGTGTGTGTTTTTGCTCTGAGAATATAATTGCAGTGTGTGTGAGAGATATTACAGCTGGATATTTTCCTTCTTAACGATCCTCTTATTTATAAAGTCTGTTATTTCAGCTCAAATGTGATGGAGAAATCTGAACCGTCAGTCTCAACTAAGATCTAGTCGTCCAGCTGGCAGCTTATCATTGCTTTATTCTGGCCAGGAATCGCCCACTTAGACAGTCTGACTGGCATCTACAGTGATGGAGATGTTTTTATGTGAGGCTGAGGCCATGTTTGTACATCTGAGATCAGACGTGGATAACTCATGAAGCACAGGCTCGTGATGATGAATATTATGTGGACATGATTGCCAAAACTCTGGATGTTTGCCAAAGATCTGATGTGATGAAAGTTGGGTTGCATGATTTTGGAAAAAATCTTATTGGTATTTCTAATTTTCAAACATTAAACCATCACACTTTTGATGTAAAACCGCAGGTGAATATGATTGACGAACGTTTCGTGTTAAAGCGACTCAAACTCCAAACCATAGACTGTAAATAAATATGGACGTAGTGTGTGTGATGTCACACGTAGTGTTTCTGAAGAGCGGTTCTGAAGCCCAAAGTGGGCGGAGCCGGCCGTCGCCATCTTGGCAGCGTCACTCCTGGACAAACGAACATGTGCAGCGAGGCGGATTAGCTGAGGTGACGTTACGCTAGCAGACAAACAGCTAGCAGTGACATCAGCGGCAATCCACCTGTCACTCAAGTGGCCACGCCCTTAATCATGCAGAACTTTAAGGCTTAAAATAATTTAAACGGATGAGTTATAATAATATTCACCCCCTCACAGTCGCCATGAAGGGCAACATTAGCTATATAGACCAAAACCACCAGACTGTAAACATGTTTTCTTCTGCTGTAAAGTTGAGCATTTTAACATGCGGGTCTATGGGACTGACTCACTTCTGCAGCCGCTCTCTAGTGGCCGGTCGAAGAACTGCAGTTTAAGTCACTTGTGTTTTGGATTTAAGAGTGAGACAGGAAAGTTGCTTGGAAAAAAACAGCGGATCATGAGATGTTTGCATGTAAATGAACACAGTTCTGGACTTCACTCTGAAACTCGCAGCGCACGTATGCATTTACTTAAAGGCACACTCTGCAGTTTCCGTTTTTGGCAAACAGCGACCCCTAGAGTCGCTGTGGAGTACTTATATTTAACGTTACTGTCGTAAATACCACTCGCGTTTTCTTTTCCTTGACTCTTCCGACCGTGTTTTCTTCGTCGACTCTGCCGTGATTCACGTCTGAAATGTGTGCTAGTGTCTTCCATAGACTCTGCTTATGTTGTTGATGTATGTGACGTCGTGCCGTAAAGCACGTTGTGATTCTCGCGAGATTTGGTGGGGTCTCTCAAACTTGCATTACTGGTTTTGCCAGCAGCGTTCCCCCCGCTTTGCTATCGGGATGATTCGCTCAGTAGTTCAATTACCATTGAAATAACTTCGAAGCTGTTATAATAAGGTACAAATCTTGCACAGTGTGCCTTTAAATCACAGCCTTTTCCCTTTTATAATTTTGCTAAGCCATATCACAATTTTGGCTTTGTTTTGATTAATTTTGCAGCCCAAGATAAAAATCAAACCTTGTCAATCCAGTGCCTAGCTCCTCTTCAGAAGTGTGCTTGACAACAGGAGTGTGTACATGATGATCATCTCCTGCTGTACTTCAGACAGACTTCAGTCACACAAGACCAACGACCCGATGACTGTGAGTGACGTACGGATGATCCGCTGAATGGTCTTCAGTATCTGATCTGAATCTTTAGTGTCTCTCAGCTGGAGCTTGACCTCTTCAGACGTCAGTGTTAATGTGCGGAGATGACATCACGCCCTCTCTCTCTCTCTCTCTCTCTCTCTCTCTCTCTCTCTCTCTCTCTCTCTCTCTCTCTCTCTCTCTCTCTCTCTCTCTCTCTCTCTCGCTCAGTGTGTCAGTGTCTCTCGTCCTCAGTTGCATTCTTCTCTTCTGTCCTCTCGCATTTCTTCAGTTCAAGCAGTGGATAATGTCTCTAAATGTCAGGCGTCTTTTATTGAGATCAGAATGGCTCTGAAGAGGCGCTCAGGTGTGTGTGTGTGTGTGTGTGTGCTGTGTCTCTCTGTTTGGGTGTGTCAAGGGTCTGTATTTGCTGGAATCGCGTGTGTCAGATGAACTCAGGCGGTCAGGTTAGTCTAGTTTGGAAACTGATGATGATAATCAGCCGCAGTGGAAGAATTAATTCAAATAATGTTGTGACAGTCTCCATTAACCCGTTCCCCGCCTTAGGCGAGTGTTTCCGGCAATCCATGTTTTCACTATTATGCAGTAGGTGGCGCTATTACACATCTTCTGAAGACATATAGCGATAGAAGCATTGCTGACGCACATGTAAAATATTCTGTCTTTTGTCTCTCTCTGTGTCTTTTTCTTATGTTTATTGAGAAAAAGTCTAATTCTGTCTCAAATTTGTGATCGTGTGATCTTTTTTTTTGAGCGACCAGACATGTGAAATTCTGACTCAACCAATCGAGTGAGTTTAGGGGCGGGACTTTTTTCCTCTGACTAATGACAGAGAGGGTAGTGTTCTGGAAACTGGTTTGAAAACAGTCATTATTTTTTTTTAATAGTCTTCCTCAAACTCTTGCTGTAGTTCAGGCTCTACTAGAACAGGTTCTCCTGCT
>NC_136886.1:35560901-35590901 GCF_949152265.1 Phoxinus phoxinus
TCATGCACTTTCTGTAAAGCTGCTTTGAGATTATGTGTATTGTGAAAAGCGCTATACAAAAAAAAGTGAATTGAATTTATACAATACAGATTGTGTCACAGTAATAAACTGGAAAGGAACAGAATCACTGATGCAAACTTCATCAAATATGTGACAAATTCTACTCCAGCTGTAATTATAATATATTAAGCAGGTCTAAAACACAACAGTGTCAATTCAGTTAGTTGTTGCAGTTTACTGTATAATTCACTTTGATTCAGTTCAATGTTGATTCAGTTCAGTTCAATAACAGTGTAAAGTTAAGCAGTTTTTAATTCACTTTGATTCAGTTCAATGTTGATTCAGTTCAGTTCAATAACAGTGTAAAGTTAAGCAGTTTTTAATTCACTTTGATTCAGTTCAATGTTGATTTAGTTCAGTTCAATAACAGTGTAAAGTTAAGCAGTTTTTAATTCACTTTGATTCAGTTCAATGTTGATTCAGTTCAGTTCAATAACAGTGTAAAGTTAAGCATTTGTTATTCACTTTGATTCAGTTCAATGTTGATTCAGTTCAGTTCAATAACAGTGTAAAGTGAAGCAGTTTTTAATTCACTTTGATTCAGTTCAATGTTGATTCAGTTCAGTCCAATAACAGTGTAAAGTGAAGCAGTTTTTAATTCACTTTGATTCAGTTCAATGTTGATTCAGTTCAGTCCAATAACAGTGTAAGGTGAAGCAGTTTTTAATTCACTTTGATTCAGTTCAATGTTGATTCAGTTCAGTTCAATAACAGTGTAAAGTTAAGCAGTTTTTAATTCACTTTGATTCAGTTCAATGTTGATTCAGTTCAATAACAGTGTAAAGTTAAGCAGTTTTTAATTCACTTTGATTCAGTTCAATGTTGATTCAGTTCAGTCCAATAACAGTGTAAAGTGAAGCAGTTTTTAATTCACTTTGATTCAGTTCAATGTTGATTCAGTTCAGTTCAATAACAGTGTAAAGTGTAGCAGTTTTTAAATCACTTTGATTCAGTTCAATGTTGATTCAGTTCAGTCCAATAACAGTGTAAAGTTAAGCAGTTTTTAATTCACTTTGATTCAGTTCAATGTTGATTCAGTTCAGTTCAATAACAGTGTAAAGTTAAGCATTTGTTATTCACTTTGATTCAGTTCAATGTTGATTCAGTTCAGTTCAATAACAGTGTAAAGTTAAGCATTTGTTATTCACTTTGATTCAGTTCAATGTTGATTCAGTTCAGTCCAATAACAGTGTAAAGTGAAGCAGTTTTTAATTCACTTTGATTCAGTTCAATGTTGATTCAGTTCAGTCCAATAACAGTGTAAAGTGAAGCAGTTTTTAATTCACTTTGATTCAGTTCAATGTTGATTCAGTTCAGTCCAATAACAGTGTAAAGTGAAGCAGTTTTTAATTCACTTTGATTCAGTTCAATGTTGATTCAGTTCAGTTCAATAACAGTGTAAAGTTAAGCAGTTTTTAATTCACTTTGATTCAGTTCAATGTTGATTCAGTTCAGTTCAATAACAGTGTAAAGTTAAGCAGTTTTTAATTCACTTTGATTCAGTTCAATGTTGATTCAGTTCAGTCCAATAACAGTGTAAAGTGAAGCAGTTTTTAATTCACTTTGATTCAGTTCAATGTTGATTCAGTTCAGTTCAATAACAGTGTAAAGTGTAGCAGTTTTTAAATCACTTTGATTCAGTTCAATGTTGATTCAGTTCAGTCCAATAACAGTGTAAAGTTAAGCAGTTTTTAATTCACTTTGATTCAGTTCAATGTTGATTCAGTTCAGTTCAATAACAGTGTAAAGTTAAGCATTTGTTATTCACTTTGATTCAGTTCAATGTTGATTCAGTTCAGTTCAATAACAGTGTAAAGTTAAGCAGTTTTTAATTCACTTTGATTCAGTTCAATGTTGATTCAGTTCAGTCCAATAACAGTGTAAAGTGTAGCAGTTTTTAAATCACGTTGATTCAGTTCAATGTTGATTCAGTTCAGTCCAATAACAGTGTAAAGTTAAGCAGTTTTTAATTCACTTTGATTCAGTTCAATGTTGATTCAGTTCAGTCCAATAACAGTGTAAAGTTAAGCAGTTTTTAATTCACTTTGATTCAGTTCAATGTTGATTCAGTTCAGTCCAATAACAGTGTAAAATTAAGCAGTTTTTAATTCACTTTGATTTAGTTCAATGTTGATTCAGTTCAGTCCAATAACAGTGTAAAGTGAAGCAGTTTTTAATTCACTTTGATTCAGTTCAATGTTGATTCAGTTCAGTCCAATAACAGTGTAAAGTTAAGCAGTTTTTAATTCACTTTGATTCAGTTCAATGTTGATTCAGTTCAGTCCAATAACAGTGTAAAGTTAAGCAGTTTTTAATTCACTTTGATTGTTCAATGTGGATTCAGTTCAGTTCAATAACAGTGTAAAGTTAAGCAGTTTTTAAATCACTTTGATTGTTCAATGTGGATTCAGTTCAGTTCAATAACAGTGTAAAGTTAAGCAGTTTTTAATTCACTTTGATTCAGTTCAATGTTGATTCAGTTCAGTCCAATAACAGTGTAAAGTTAAGCAGTTTTTAATTGATTCAGTTCAATGTGGATTCAGTTCAGTTCAATAATAGTGTAAAGTTAAGCAGTTTTTAATTCACTTTGATTCAGTTCAATGTTGATTCGGTTCAGTCCAATAACTGTCAATGTTACAAAGTTCATCACTTATGAGGTGAAGTTGAAACGAGCTGTAAAGCAGAAGAGACTAGTGTGTTTGTTCTAATCTGATAGAACTGAATATATGAGTGAATATGAAGTGTGTTTTAAACGCAGGCCTTCGACGCCTTCATCTACATCTTCTTTGCACTGGAGATGGTGGTGAAGATCGTGGCTCTGGGGATCTTCGGCCAGCGCTGTTATCTGGGCGACACCTGGAACAGACTGGACTTCTTCATCGTGATGGCCGGGTGAGAAGATTCCTCATGTTCACTTAAACACACACGTTATACAGCCTTGATTCCTGAACACCCGAACACCTGAACACCTGAACACCTGAACACCTGAACACCTGAACACATGAACACATGAACACATGAACACCTGAACACCTGAACACATGAACACATGAACACATGAACACATGAACACATGAACACATGAACACCTGAACACATGAACACCTGAACACATGAACACATGAACACCTGAACACAGGAACACCCGAACACATGAACACATGAACACCCGAACACATAAACACCCGAACACATGAACACCCGAACACATGAATACATGAACACCCGAGCACATGAACACCCGAACACATGAACACCCGAACACATGAACACCCGAACACATGAACACCCGAACACATGAACACCCGAACAGCTGAACACTTAAACACAACCGAACACTTAAACACCCGAACACATGAATACATGAACACCCGAACACCCGAACACATGAACACATGAACACCTGAACACATGAACACATGAACACCTGAACACATGAACACATGAACACCTGAACACCTGAACACAGGAACACCCGAACACATGAACACATGAACACATGAACACCCGAACACATAAACACCCGAACACATGAACACCCGAACACATGAATACATGAACACCCGAGCACATGAACACCCGAGCACATGAACACCCGAACACATGAACACCCGAACACATGAACACCCGAACACATGAACACCCGAACACATGAACACCCGAACACATGAACACCCGAACAGCTGAACACTTAAACACCCGAACACTTAAACACCCGAACACATGAATACATGAACACCCGAACACATGAACACATGAACACCCGAACACATGAACACATGAACACCTGAACACAAGAACACATGAACACATGAACACCCGAACACATAAACACCCGAACACATGAACACCCGAACACATGAACACATGAACACCCGAACACATGAACACCCGAACACATGATTACCCGAACACATGAACACCCGAACACATGAACACCCGAACACATGAACACCCGAACACATGAACACCCGAACAGCTGAACACCCGAACAGCTGAACACTTAAACACCCGAACACATGAATACATGAACACCCGAACACATGAACACCCGAACACATGAACACATGAACACCTGAACACAAGAACACATGAACACATGAACACCCGAACACATAAACACCCGAACACATGAACACCCGAACACATGAATACATGAACACCCGAACACATGAACAACCGAACACATGAACACCCGAACACATGAACACCCGAACACATGAACACCCGAACACATGAACACCCGAACACATGAACACCCGAACAGCTGAACACCCGAACAGCTGAACACTTAAACACCCGAACACATGAACACCCGAACACCTGAACACATGAACACCTGAACACATGAACACCCGAACACATGAACACATGAACACCTGAACACAAGAACACATGAACACCCGAACACATAAACACCCGAACACATGAACACCCGAACACATGAATACATGAACACCCGAACACATGAACAACCGAACACATGAACACCCGAACACATGAACACCCGAACACATGAACACCCGAACACATGAACACCCGAACACATGATTACCCGAACACATGAACACCCGAACACATGAACACATGTGTCGACATTCGTCGTCGGTTAGGAACCTGGGTGTGCTCTTTGATACCAATCTTTCATTTGAAAGTCATGTGTCTAGTATCTGTAAAACCGCTTTCTTCCATCTTAAAAATATATCTAAATTACGTCATATGCTCTCAATGAATAATGCAGAACAATTAGTTCATGCGTTTATGACCTCAAGGCTAGATTATTGTAATGCTCTACTGGGTGGTTGCCCTGCACGCTTAATAAACAAACTACAGCTAGTTCAAAACGCAGCAGCTCGAGTTCTTACTAGAACCAGGAAGTATGACCATATTAGCCCTGTTCTGTCAACACTGCATTGGCTGCCTATTAAACATCGGATAAATTTTAAAATATTGCTGATCACTTACAAAGCACTAAATGGTTTAGCTCCGCAGTACTTGAGCGAGCTCTTAACGCATTATAGTCCTTCACGTCTACTGCGATCTCAAAATTCCGGTCAGTTAATAATACCTAGAATATCAAAATCGACTGCTGGCGGTAGATCCTTTTCCTATTTAGCACCAAAACTTTGGAACAGTCTTCCTACCATTGTCCGGGAAGCAGACACACTCTGTCAGTTCAAATCTAGACTAAAAACACATATCTTCAGCCTAGCATACACATAACACATTATAGACTTATATAATTAGGCTGCATAGTTTAGAACAGCCGGGACCGGGAACACTTCCCGTAATCCTGATGTACTTGGTACATCATAAGAAGGACGGCGTCTACGCTAATATTAGTCTCTCTGTCTATCCCGAGGTTTACCGCTGTCCACTGGAACCAGGCCGTATCCAGATCTGATGAAGGACCAGCGCCAGGACACGACGACGACGCCGCTGACCTGAAGTGTCAACCAGTCTCTCCTCCTCTCCACTCTGACTTCAAACAACCGGAACTGGACAAATACTCTGATTCATTCTGAACTTCATACACTGTTTACTCATTGGCCAGAGGAGAACTGGCCCCCGACTGAGCCTGGGTTCTCCCAAGGTTTTTTTCTCCCTTCTGTCACCTGATGGAGTTTTGGTTCCTTGCCGCTGTTGCCTTACCTTCTGGCTTGCTTAGTTGGGGACATTCAATATTCAACAATATTATAGATCTGCCTTAAAGGTGGATGATGATGAAATTATTTTTTGTATTATTTTCATGTTATCACTGTGAAGCTGCTTTGATACAATCTGTATTGTAAAAAGCGCTATATAAATAAAGATGACTTGACTTGACTTGACCCGAACACATGAACACCCGAACACATGAACACCCGAACAGCTGAACACCCGAACAGCTGAACACTTAAACACCCGAACACATGAACACCCGAACACCTGAACACATGAACACCCGAACACATGAACACCCGAACACATGAACACCCGAACACATGAACACCCGAACACATGAACACCCGAACAGCTGAACACCCGAACACATGAACACCCGAACACCTGAACACCTGAACACATGAACACCCGAACACATGAACACATGAACACCCGAACACATGAACACCTGAACACCTGAACACCTGAACACCTGAACACAAGAACACCCGAACACATGAACACATGAACACCCGAACACATAAACACCCGAACACATGAACATCTGAACACCCGAACACATGAATACACGAACACCCGAACACATGAACACCCGAACACATGAACACCCGAACACATGAACACCCGAACAGCTGAACACCCGAACACTCGAACACCTGAACACATGAACACCTGAACACATGAACACCTGAACACATGAACACCCGAACACATGAACACCCGAACACATGAACACCCGAACACATGAACACCCGAACACATGAACACCCGAACACATGAACACCCGAACACATGAACACCCGAACACATGAACACATGAACACATGAACACCCGAACACATGAACACATGAACACCCGAACACATGAACACCCGAACACCTGAACACCCGAACACCTGAACACCTGAACACATGAACACATGAACACATGAACACATGAACACATGAACACCTGAACACATGAACACCCGAACACCTGAACACTTGAACACATGAACACCTGAACACCCGAACACATGAACACATGAACACCCGAACACATGAACACCCGAACACATGAATACACGAACACCCGAACACACGAACACCCGAACACATGAACACCCGAACACATGAACACCCGAACACATGAACACCCGAACAGCTGAACACCCGAACAGCTGAACACCCGAACACCTGAACACATGAACACATGAACACCTGAACACCCGAACACCTGAACACCCGAACACATGAACACCCGAACACCCGAACACCTGAACACCCGAACACATGAACACATGAACACATGAACACCCGAACACATGAACACCTGAACACATGAACACCTGAACACATGAACACCCGAACACCTGAACACCTGAACACATGAACACCTGAACACATGAACACCCGAACACCTGAACACATGAACACCTGAACACATGAACACCCGAACACATGAACACCCGAACACATGAACACCCGAACACATGAACACCCGAACACATGAACACCCGAACACATGAACACCCGAACACATGAACACCCGAACACATGAACACCCGAACACATGAACACATGAAGACGGGTTTGATTCCTGAACTCCTGAGCAACTGAGACATTGATATATTTGCCATGAAAGGAGTGGATGAGATGCGCTGCGTATCAAACCTTGTGTTTCGCTGACGTGTGTGTTTTATTTGTGTCTACAGTATAGACTCTGATCAGTCAGTGAATCAGTGTGTGAAAGCAGGACAGATGGAGATCTTTAATGAACGCCGGCTCTGTGTTTGCATGTGTGTGAATATGTTGAGCATACGATCAGATGCCAGAGATCATCACACCAGCTGTGTGTGTTTGAGGAGCTTCTGCTGGAGATGTGTGTGTGTGTGTGTGTGTGTGTTTGAGGAGCTTCTGCTGAAGGTGTGTGTGTGTGTGTTTGAGGAGCTTCTGCTGGAGATGTGTGTGTGTGTGTGTGTGTGTGTGTGTTTTAGAAGCTTTTGCTGGAGATGTGTGTGTGTGTGTGTGTGTGTGTGTTTGAGGAGATCTGCGGGAGATACAGGCATGTGAAGAAATGTTTAACGTGTGTGTGTGTGTGTGTGTGTCTGTCTGTCTGTCTGTCTGTCTGTCTGTCTCTCTGTCTGTCTGTCTGTCTGTCTGTCTGTCTATCTGTGTGTGTGCGTGTGTGTCTGTGCATGTCTGTGCGTGTGTGTGTGTGTGTGTGTCTGTCTGTCTGTCTGTCTCTCTGTCTGTCTGTCTGTCTGTCTATCTGTGTGTGTGCGTGTGTGTCTGTGCATGTCTGTGCGTGTGTGTGTGTGTGTGTCTGTGCGTGTCTGTGCGTGTGTGTGTGTGTGTGTGTGTGTTTGAGGAGCTTATTCTGGAGATTCAGACACATGAAATGTGTGTTTTTAACGTGTGTGTGTGTGTGTGTGTGTGTGTTTAGGGTGGTGGAGTATTCGCTGGACCTGCAGAACATTAACCTGACGGCCATCCGCACAGTGCGAGTCCTGCGGCCGCTCAAAGCCATCAACAGAGTCCCCAGTGAGTGACTGCAGTCGTGATCATGAGTGTGAGGGATTCATCAGCGCTGATCAGCTTCTGCACACGAGCCTCTGATCAGATGATGAAGCAGATCGAACCCTCCTGAGGAAACATTACAGCGGAGCTCCAGAGGTCATGTTCCTGAAGATGATCATAATGAGGATTAGACATTCCACAGATCGTTACGAATACTGTCGCCCGACCATAACACAAAACTCCTGCATTTTAAAGGGTTAAACTCTGTCAGTAATGACTCTCCTCATGTTGTTCCCGTCACACTCTCCTTCATCTTCGGGACACAAATGAAGATATTAGTGATTAGATCTGAGAGTGTCTCACTCCTCCAGAGGCTTCTGTTGTAATTGAAACTTGCCGGCCCAGAAAGTTAGTAAAGACGATGTTTAAAATAGTCCTACAGCGTCTCAACTTTAAGTTTAAGGTTTTAAAACAAAATAACGACTTTATTCAACTCTTGATGTTCTTCTGTGTTCCTCTGAGTGAGTTAGTGTAGTGTAACAGCGCAGCGCTTCTGGGCTGTACGTCAGAACGCAGGCTCACGATTGGCCAGCATCACACACATGACCAGCGTCGGCCAATCGTGAGCCTGCGTTCTGACGTACAGCCACTTTGACTGTTTTAAACATTGTCTTTACTAACTTTCTGGGCCGGCAAGTTTCAATTACAACAGAAGCCTCTGGAGGAGTGAGACAGCGCTCAGATTTAATCACCAATATCTTCATTTGTGTCCCGAAGATGAAGGAGAGTCTGACGGGAACAACATGAGGAGAGTCATTACTGACAGAGTTTACAGTTCTGGCTGAACTAACACTTTAACAATAAAAAATATATTTACTTTATTTTTATACTGTTTTTACAAGGTTTTGGGAGATTTTTTCAGGTTTAGCTCACGTCTTCCGGTAACGTTAATACAACATTCGTTCAGAGTTATCTGGTTTTTAATAACGTTCTCAAAACATTAGCACAAAAACATTATTTATACATCGTTCGAAAGTACAATTGCAGGGTATTCACGTTCAGTATGTAAATATGTAAATGCATTTGTAGTATTTCAAATACATTTTAGTATATTTCATTTTCACTACGGTGAGGAAGAACATGATTTTTGCATTGTAATCAGTTTTGTTTTTATTTTCCAGCAGATAACGAATAGCAAAACTGCTGAAATTAATGAGAAAACTGAAAATAAATAAAACATAATTCAGAATAATAGGATCTAAAGCAGATGCTATTATTCTGTGATGTGTGAGGAACACAGATGCGAGGGTTTCCGTCCCGTCAGCGCGACTGAGGCTCTCACATCTAAACTCTCAGTTTGCGTGTCGGAAGAGACTCGAGACCCGCGGACGCTCTCCTGATCTCCGGCAGAAACACAGATCTCACATCTGCGCCTGTCAGGAAGATCATGCTGCTCTCCCGCTCCCGCTGGACCTCGCGGAGTCAAGTGAAGGCTTTGAGTGTTGTGATTATATAGAAAGCTCCTGAGTAGTTATTGAGTCTGTGGGAAATATTAAGACTCTTCTTGTCCAGCGCTGGTGTGTTCGGCTTGTGAACTCGAGTGTTTGTTTTAAAAGCAGCTTTTCAGCAATTCATGATGTTTAGAATATCTTAATATCTTCATGCCTTATAGTTGTGTTCATCAGATTAGAGCTGTGCAATAATATACAGTCAAACCTAACATTATTCAGACGCGAATGCAGGACACTATAGTTCATTTCTGTAAGTGAGGAGAGCAAGATACAGTAAACTGAGATATTATACACAAATATTCTTCATACAGCGACTACCAGTAACATTTATACACACTTTGAGCTGGTCATGTTCTGCTGAAGTGTGTGTCTGTAACTGCTAATGCTCTTTTCACACACACACTGAACACAATGAAGCATTGCTTGGTCACTGGTTGAGCTAAACTGGTATTATCTAATCGTGTAGTTAAATTTACCAGCTGACAGATATTCAACATAATTCTTGTGTGTGTGTGTGTGTGAGACAGTCTAACAGAAGGATGGACAAAACCTGTCAAATATCAACTGAGTTCTGTCATTAATTATCACCATTGTCTAAACTATAGCGAATAAACTGATAATGTGAGAAATGTTGAAGGAGTCTGAATAAGTTTTGGTTTGACTAGTTATAATTTGTGACGATAAAAACAAAATATGCTTTACGTAAGTGTATGTATCTGGCTAATTATTCATTTGTTATCTGGTGATATTGAGAAATGTTAAACCTGTGTGGTCTTGAATGTCAGATTGTTATCATTTCTATCTTGTGTGTGTGTGTGTGTGTGTGTGTGTGTGTGTGTGTGTGTGTGTGTGTGTGTGTGTGTGTGTGTGTGTGTGTGTGTGTGTCAGGCATGAGGATCCTGGTGAATCTGCTGCTGGACACACTGCCGATGTTGGGGAACGTTCTTCTGCTCTGCTTCTTCGTCTTCTTCATCTTCGGCATCATCGGTGTTCAGTTGTGGGCGGGGCTTCTGCGCAACCGCTGCTACCCGGAGGAGAACTTCACCCTGTGAGTCTGAACCATAGACTGTAAAAACATGTTTGTAGTGTGTGTGACGTCACCCGTAGTGTAATAAAACTGTTTTGAATGTAAATGGTAAATGTTTCAAAGAAGTGATTCTGAAACGAGTCGTCAGTAATTCAGTCTCACTTCCTGCTGACCCGTAGGTTTGTAACTCATTTGCATAACGCCAGCCTGTGGTCTTGATTGGCTGAGCAGCGTCTCTTAGCTCCGCCCTCAAACACTGTAGTGTATCTGAGACTGGAAGAGTTCGGTTCGTGTTGTTCGTGTCGAGAAGACTGTGAGATTCAGATATGATAATGAGCGTTTGCTTTCTGACCAATCACAGCAGAGCAGCTCTCAGAGAGGCGGAGCTTAGAGAGACTGAATCTTCGATCGAAGCATTTCAGAGACTGAGAGAAAAGAGCTGACGCTTGCAGTGGAGATTATGAGAGAATTAAAGTGTTTCTTGACTTTAGATTGCGAGACTCAGAAACAACATTAGGAACCTTTAAAATATCATAATAGCGTCACTTTAACCAGTGCTGGTTTTCATCCTCCTGATCGTCGTCTGCTTCCTCTTTCTGACCTCACGGGGGACCTCACGGGGACCTCACGGGACCTCACGGGGGACCTCACGGGGGACCTCACGGGGGACCTCACGGGGGACCTCACGGGGGACCTCAGGGGGACCTCACGGGGGACCTCACGGGGACCTCAGGGGGACCTCACGGGGGACCTCACGGGGGACCTCAGGGGGACCTCACGGGGGACCTCACGGGGACCTCACGGGGGACCTCACGGGGACCTCAGGGGGACCTCAGGGGGACCTCACGGGGACCTCACGGGGGACCTCACGGGGACCTCACGGGGGACCTCACGGGGACCTCACGGGGGACCTCACGGGGACCTCACGGGGGACCTCACGGGGACCTCACGGGGACCTCACGGGGACCTCACGGAGACCTCAGGGGGACCTCACGAGGGACCTCATGGGGGACCTCACGGGGGACCTCACGGGGACCTCACGGGGACCTCACGGAGACCTCACGGGGGACCTCACGGGGACCTCAGGGGGACCTCACAGGGACCTCACGGGGACCTCACGGGACCTCAGGGGGACCTCACGGGGACCTCACGGGACCTCACAGGGACCTCACGGGACCTCACAGGGACCTCACGGGGACCTCAGGGAGTCTGTCTCGATGATCCCTCATTAGAGCGCACTGCAGATCCCTCACCGATGCGCACTTCAGGGAACACAAGTCATTATTAATGATCGAGGATCCGTAGCGTATGCAGTTTAACTGCCATCTCTCTGTCTCGGGAATCAGTGACGTATGAAAGTGCTCACTGTGTTCTAATGTATTCAGAAAATAATGCAAAATTGAGTTTCATGTTTAGAATATGTTTACTCACACAATGCATGTTTAAAATCCTAAAATCACAATTTAATGGAAGTAGTGACAGATCTTTTCTTCTGTATTTTGATAATAATAATCAATAATAAATAAGTAAATCACCGGAGAAGTCATGTCACCATACGCCGTTTCCCTGGAGAATCCAGTTTTTACATTTTTAATAAAAACTGAATCATAAACAAATAATTTACAATAAAATAAACAACATGCATTTCCAAAATAGATGTGTTATTTTATTGTGAATGAGTCATACTTTATACTTTGTGCGGGTATAATTTCTTTAAACTTCTTTTGACCCTTGCATTTGTCAATTTTCATTTCATGCCGACTTTACAAAAATATAACCATATAATCGCACATTTCTAATCTGCTAAATGCAACAATACGGCGTTATATTCAGCAATTATAAACATCAACATCCTGATTTTCTGTAAAGCTGCTTTGAATCAATGTGTATTTTGCAAAGCGCTAGACAAAATCAAATTGACTGACGTGACTTTAATGCTCATAAATATATATATATTATAATAACGTAAAATATACTATCATATTTCTTTCTGCTGAGAGAAATATTTTTCTCTCTCTCTCGTTCTCTCTCTCTCTCTCTCTCTCTCTCTCGTTCTCTCTCTCTCTCGTTCTCTCTCTCTCTCTCTCTCTCTCTCTCGTTCTCTCTCTCTCTCTCTCTCGTTCTCTCTCTCTCTCTCTCTCTCTCTCTCTCTCTCTCTCTCGTTCTCTCGTTCCTCTAATGTTTCTGTGTGATGAGTGATGGCGCACAGCAGGGGCTGCTGGGAGAATTACGGCTTTGACCTTGTTATGTCACACATGTGGCGGCAGTGATAATGGAGGGTGTGTGTTCCAGCGTGAGGAGAGAAAACACTTTAGTCTCACTGTGAGATTACTCTCACACACAGGAGCTGATGAAGATGTTCTAAATAAATGTTATTATTGTGAATGATTCTTTTGTGCATATGTTTCCTGTTTCGGTAACACTTTACAGTAAGAATAGTTAACTACATTAGTTACAGTGGTCATGAAAGTGGCGTTGTGCTGGCCTTCTCTCCTCTACTGTGTCGTATATCGAGAGAAGCGCTTCAGGAACAAGAACACATGTGGGCGGGGCTTGATTGTGTCTGTGGGGAACTGATTGGATAGTTGTGGTTTGCTATTGGCTGATCTCATGTGAGTGACAGGTTATAGCCCCGCCCTCGTCATCAGAGAAGAGAAGAGATGCTGCAAGAGGAAGCTATTCTGATTCAAGATTATTAACACTATAATGATGCGCACCCATACATCATTTACAAAAAACAAAACAAAAAAAAACACAATTTCCATTTTGATTTCATGCTGACTTTAATATAAACTAATATGAATATATGCCGTAGAAGTCAATATCAACATTTATGTACGCTAGTGCTATAACCTTTTTTGTTTAATGTCATAACTGGATTTTCTGGGGAAACAGTTCCTCCAATCATCCAGTGCGTTTAAACTCCGCCCCTTTGTTACGATTGACCACAAACGAGCATTCAGACCCGCCTCTATTTTTGAGTGCCACGCCCACATCTAACATCCAATCAACAACTGATGGACCGAAACCAAGTCTCTTTTTCGATATTCACTTGGATGTATGTCACAATATATTTATTTACCTTTGTTACATTTAAATATTATTATTAGTGTTTGTTCGCCGTCCTCCATCTCACAGTCGGATTGTGTTCCCACGTTCCCTCTCCATCCCGGCGCTCCCTGCAGGAGATCTCTAATCTCCTGTCTTACTTCTGCTCTATTTATAACACACGTGTCCCATCGGTCTTTACCAGAGCCCACTGAACCCGAGAACACTGAAGAACAGCAGCTTTAATAACCGCCGGCTGAAGACGTCACACACACTCCCAGCCTGATCACTGCGATGAACACACACACTCGCGTTCACACGCTGACACACCTTCTGAACGAGTCCCAGACCCGATCCAGCATCATCACTCCAGTCTTCTGTTGGCATCAGATCTGGACATGCTGGCGATCAGCGGCTGATGAATGAACGCTCGCCTCTCTTTCATGATGTTTGTCCTCTGTAATCTTCTGAAATATCATTGCGTTTGCTCTGAGTGTTTGATCTGTGCGTTTGCGCTGCTCTCGAGTTTATTAAAGCGTCTCAATGGCACCTTTGTGATCATAGAGAATAAAGCGCTAATAAAACCTCTGACCCTCGGCTCTGCGACACCGTCTGTGTGTGTTCCTGTTCTCCTGGTGTTGCTCTTCATATTCATATACACTACACACTACACACTACACACTACACACTACACTACACTACACACTACACACTACACTACACTACACTACACTACACACTACACTACACACTACACTACACACTACACTACACTACACTACACACTACACTACACTACACACTACACTACACTACACACTACACTACACTACACACTACACTACACTACACTACACACACACTACACACTACACTACACACTACACACTACACACTACACTACACACTACACACTACACTACACTACACACTACACTACACTACTGACCCTCGGCTCTGCGACACCATCTGTGTGTGTTCCTGTTCTCCTGGTGTTGCTCTTCATATTCATATACACTACACTACACTACACTACACTACACTACACACTACACTACACTACACTACACACTACACTACACTACACACTACACTACACTACACACTACACTACACTACACTACACTACACTACACACTACACTACACTACACACTACACTACACACTACACTACACTACACTACACTACACTACACACTACACTACACTACACTACACACTACACTACACTACACTACACACTACACTACACTACACACTACACTACACACTACACTACTGACCCTCGGCTCTGCGACACCATCTGTGTGTGTTCCTGTTCTCCTGGTGTTGCTCTTCATATTCATATACACTACACTACACTACACTACACACCACACACTACACACTACACTACACTACACACTACACACTACACTACTGACCCTCGGCTCTGCAACACCGTCTGTGTGTGTTCCTGTTCTCCTGGTGTTGCTCTTCATATTCATATACACTACACTACACTACACTACACACCACACACTACACACTACACACTACACACTACACTACTGACCCTCGGCTCTGCGACACCGTCTGTGTGTGTTCCTGTTCTCCTGGTGTTGCTCTTCATATTCATATACACTACAGTACACTACACTACACACCACACACTACACACTACACTACACTACACACTACACACTACACTACTGACCCTCGGCTCTGCGACACCGTCTGTGTGTGTTCCTGTTCTCCTGGTGTTGCTCTTCATATTCATATACACTACACTACACTACACTACACTACACACTACACTACACACTACACTACACTACACTACACACTACACTACACTACACTACACTACACTACACATTACACTACACACTACACACTACACACTACACGACACTACACTACACTACACACTACACTACACTACACATTACACTACACTACACACTACACACTACACTACACTACTGACCCTCGGCTCTGCGACACCGTCTGTGTGTGTTCCTGTTCTCCTGGTGTTGCTCTTCATATCCATATACACTACACTACACACTACACTACACTACACACTACACTACACTACACTACTGACCCTCGGCTCTGCGACACCGTCTGTGTGTGTTCCTGTTCTCCTGGTGTTGCTCTTCATATTCATATACACTACACTACACTACACACTACACTACACTACACTACACTACACACTACACTACACTACACTACACATTACACTACACTACACTACACACTACACTACACTACACACTACACTACACTACACTACACATTACACTAGACTACACTACACACTACACACTACACTACACTACTGACCCTCGGCTCTGCGACACCGTCTGTGTGTGTTCCTGTTCTCCTGGTGTTGCTCTTCATATTCATATACACTACACTACACACTACACACTACACACTACACTACACTACACTACACACTACACTACACTACACTACACTACACTACACACTACACTACACTACACACTACACTACACTACACACTACACTACACTACACACTACACTACACTACACTACACACTACACTACACTACACACTACACACTACACACTACACTACACACTACACTACACTACACACTACACTACACTACACTACAGTACACTACACACTACACTACACACTACACTACACTACACTACACACTACACTACACACTACACTACTGACCCTCGGCTCTGCGACACCATCTGTGTGTGTTCCTGTTCTCCTGGTGTTGCTCTTCATATTCATATACACTACACTACACTACACTACACTACACACTACACACTACACTACACACTACACTACTCACTACACTACACACTACACTACACTACACTACACTACACTACACACTACACTACACTACAGTACACTACACTACACACTACACTACACACTACACTACTGACCCTTTGACACCATCTGTGTGTGTTCCTGTTCTCCTGGTGTTGCTCTTCATATTCATATACACTACACACTACACTACACACTACACACTACACTACACACTACACACTACACACTACACACTACACTACACTACACACTACACTACTCACTACACTACACTACACACTACACTACACACTACACTACACTACACTACACACTACACAACACTACACTACACTACACTACACACTACACTACACTACACTACACACTACACTACTGACCCTCGGCTCTGCGACACCATCTGTGTGTGTTCCTGTTCTCCTGGTGTTGCTCTTCATATTCATATACACTACACTACACTACACACTACACTACTGACCCTCGGCTCTGCGACACCATCTGTGTGTGTTCCTGTTCTCCTGGTGTTGCTCTTCATATTCATATACACTACACTACACACTACACACTACACAACACTACACTACACACTACACTACACACTACACTACACTACACACTACACTACTCACTACACTACACACTATACTACACTACACTACACTACACACTACACTACACTACACTACACACTACACAACACTACACTACACACTACACTACACTACACTACACACTACACTACACTACACACTACACTACTGACCCTCGGCTCTGCGACACCGTCTGTGTGTGTTCCTGTTCTCCTGGTGTTGCTCTTCATATTCATATACACTACACTACACACTACACACTACACACTACACTACACTACACTACACTACACTACACACTACACTACACTACACACTACACTACTGACCCTCGGCTCTGCGACACCGTCTGTGTGTGTTCCTGTTCTCCTGGTGTTGCTCTTCATATTCATATACACTACACTACACACTACACACTACACACTACACTACACACTACACTACACTACACACTACACTACACACACACTACACACTACACTACACTACACACTACACTACACTACACACTACACTACACTACACACTACACTACACACTACACTACACTACACACACACACTACACACTACACTACACACTACACTACACACTACACACTACACACTACACACTACACTACACACACACTACACTACACACACACTACACACTACACTACACTACACACTACACACTACACTACACTACACACTACACACACACTACACTACACTATTAAACATATTAGCAACTTTTACTCTCTACTTGACTACATTTTTAAATAAATACACTACACACTACACTACACTACACTACACACTACACAACACTACACTACACACTACACTACACTACACACTACACTACACTACACACTACACTACACTACACACTACACTACTGACCCTCGGCTCTGCGACACCGTCTGTGTGTGTTCCTGTTCTCCTGGTGTTGCTCTTCATATTCATATACACTACACTACACACTACACACTACACTACACACTACACTACACTACACACTACACTACACACACACTACACACTACACTACACTACACACTACACTACACTACACTACACACTACACTACACTACACACTACACTACACACTACACTACACTACACACTACACACACACACTACACACTACACTACACACTACACACTACACTACACACTACACTACACACACACTACACTACACACACACTACACACTACACTACACTACACACTACACACTACACTACACTACACACTACACTACACACACACTACACTACACTATTAAACATATTAGCAACTTTTACTCTCTACTTGACTACATTTTTAAATAAGTAAATGTACTTTTTACTCCAATACATTTGTGATGAGTAATGCATTTACATGTTGCATGGCACCTAACTTCAGTTTGTTTCTGCTATAAAGCAGTGATATCGTCGGCTAAGGGCATTGAAGGAACTATATCTGTGTTTGAGCTTTACTGGTCAGCAATGCTGCTTTACACGAATGCGAGTGTGTTAACTGGTAGTTGCTCAATCGTAGGGGTTTAGGAGATGAGGTCGTGATGAAACCAGCACATCCAGTGCAAGACAAGTGGACTTTGACATTTTCATTTCACTAAACTTTATTTTATTTATCCACTATATTCTTTGAAGGATATTTACAGTACGTATGGCCTTTTGTTCACTTGAGCTCAACTGAGACAAGAGGCTGTTGTGTTGACATTTATTTATTGCAATATTTAGGGGTTTTATGTTGTATTTTGATTTTAGAAAATAAACACGATTTCTCATCTTACAAATCAATTGTTTATTTTCACTGCCATGTGTCGAGGTGCATCTTTGAGTCTACAGTAAAATACTAGTTAAATACTTAAGATACTTTTCCTGAAGTCGTATTGGAATTGGTGACTTGTAATGGAGTAATTTTTGCTGTAAGGTATCTGTACTTTTACTCAAGTATGGTTTAAGGTACTCTCCGGGTTTTGGACACATCCCGTGTTTGACTGTTCTTCCTCTCAGCGCTACAGGTGTGGCACTGCCTGCCCCGTATTACTCTCTGGATGAGGAGGACGAGCGGCCCTTCATCTGCTCTCTGCCTCAGGATAACGGGATCATGTCGTGTGGAGACGTTCCGGCTCGCCGTGTTTCGGGACATCGGTGCTGTCTGGACGTGGATGATCTCCTGCATCATCAGACTCTGGGACTCGTGACCGAACCCTTCATCAACGCCAGCGCCATCGTACCCGGACTCTGCGTCAACTGGAACCGATACTACACGCGCTGCCACACTGGACACAAAAACCCACACAAAGGAGCCATCAACTTCGACAACATCGGATACGCCTGGATCGTTATTTTTCAGGTATATTTCTCCTGGGAGACTGCAGGGCTTTCCAGCTCGTATGATGTGATTGATGTGCTTTGTGCTAAATTTAAACTTCTTGGAAGAGAAATCCATTCCCAGAGAAGTGTGTGAAGTGTGTTTCTGCTAATGATGGTGTGTGTAGGTTATTACTCTGGAGGGCTGGGTGGAGATCATGTATTACGTCATGGACGCTCACTCATTCTACAACTTCATCTATTTTATTCTGCTGATTATTGTGAGTACACACACACACACACACACACACACACACACACACACACACACACACACACACACACACACACACACACACACACACACACACACACACACAGATTTATGAGTCTGTTCTAAAAGAGCAATATACATTGTTTATTTGACATGCTGATGATTGATTTTGCTGATATTGTCTGTCTGATATTCTTAACCAACTATTTGAGCCAGTTCACCTGTTTGTGGATGATTTTATTATCAATAGATGCATAAATTCCTGTGAAATTTAGTTTGTAGTATTTCGTCAGTGTAACATGGGCATCCCATAATAACCCAACAGAGGTTTCTATCTGTTTTGTCAAGTGTGTGTCTGCAGTGAGACAGGTGTGTGTTTGCAGTGAGACAGGTGTGTGTTTGCAGTGAGACAGGTGTGTGTTTGCAGTGAGACAGGTGTGTGTCTGCAGTGAGACAGGTGTGTGTTTGCAGTGAGACAGGTGTGTGTTTGCAGTGAGACAGGTGTGTGTTTGCAGTGAGACAGGTGTGTGTCTGCAGTGAGACAGGTGTGTGTTTGCAGTGAGACAGGTGTGTGTCTGCAGTGAGACAGGTGTGTGTTTGCAGTGAGACAGGTGTGTGTTTGCAGTGTGAGTGTGTCTGCAGTGAGATAGGTGTGTGTTTGCAGTGAGACAGGTGTGTGTCTGCAGTGAGACAGGTGTGTGTCTGCAGTGAGACAGGTGTGTGTTTGCAGTGAGACAGGTGTGTGTCTGCAGTGAGACAGGTGTGTGTTTGCAGTGAGACAGGTGTGTGTTTGCAGTGTGAGTGTGTCTGCAGTGAGATAGGTGTGTGTTTGCAGTGAGACAGGTGTGTGTCTGCAGTGAGACAGGTGTGTGTCTGCAGTGAGACAGGTGTGTGTCTGCAGTGAGACAGGTGTGTGTTTGCAGTGAGACAGGTGTGTGTTTGCAGTGAGAGTGTGTCTGCAGTGAGACAGGTGTGTGTTTGCAGTGAGACAGGTGTGTGTCTGCAGTGAGACAGGTGTGTGTTTGCAGTGAGACAGGTGTGTGTTTGCAGTGTGAGTGTGTCTGCAGTGAGACAGGTGTGTGTTTGCAGGTGTGTCTGCAGTGAGACAGGTGTGTGTTTGCAGTGTGAGTGTGTCTGCAGTGAGACAGGTGTATGTTTTCAGTGTGAGTGTGTCTGCAGAGAGACAGGTGTATGTTTTCAGTGTGAGTGTGTCTGCAGTGAGACAGGTGTGTGTTTGCAGTGTGAGTATGTCTGCAGTGAGACAGGTGTATGTTTTCAGTGTGAGTGTGTCTGCAGAGAGACAGGTGTATGTTTTCAGTGTGAGTGTGTCTGCAGTGAGACAGGTGTATGTTTGCAGTGTGAGTGTGTCTGCAGTGAGACAGGTGTATGTTTTCAGCGTGAGTGTGTCTGCAGTGAGACAGGTGTATGTTTTCAGTGTGAGTGTGTCTGCAGTGAGACAGGTGTATGTTTTCAGTGTGAGTGTGTCTGCAGTGAGACAGGTGTATGTTTTCAGTGTGAGTGTGTCTGCAGTGAGACAGGTGTATGTTTTCAGTGTGAGTGTGTCTGCAGTGAGACAGGTGTATGTTTTCAGTGTGAGTGTGTCTGCAGTGAGACAGGTGTATGTTTTCAGTGTGAGTGTGTCTGCAGAGAGACAGGTGTATGTTTTCAGTGTGAGTGTGTCTGCAGTGAGACAGGTGTATGTTTTCAGTGTGAGTGTGTCTGCAGTGAGACAGGTGTATGTTTTCAGTGTGAGTGTGTCTGCAGTGAGACAGGTGTATGTTTTCAGTGTGAGTGTGTCTGCAGTGAGACAGGTGTATGTTTTCAGTGTGAGTGTGTCTGCAGTGAGACAGGTGTATGTTTTCAGTGTGAGTGTGTCTGCAGTGAGACAGGTGTATGTTTTCAGTGTGAGTGTGTCTGCAATGAGACAGGTGTGTGTTTGCAGTGTGAGTGTGTCTGCAGTGAGACAGGTGTATGTTTTCAGTGTGAGTGTGTCTGTAGAGAGACAGGTGTATGTTTTCAGTGTGAGTGTGTCTGCAGTGAGAGAGGTGTGTGTTTGCAGTGTGAGTGTGTTTGCAGTGAGACAGGTGTGTGTTTGCAGTGTGAGTGTGTCTGCAGTGAGACAGGTGTGTGTCTGCAGTGAGACAGGTCTGTGTTTGCACTGTGAGTGTGTCTGCAGTGAGACAGGTGTGTGTCTGCAGTGAGAGAGGTGTGTGTTTGCAGTGTGAGTGTGTCTGCAGTGAGACAGGTGTGTGTTTTCAGTGTGAGTGTGTCTGCAGTGAGACAGGTGTGTGTTTGCAGTGTGAGTGTGTCTGCAGTGAGACAGGTGTGTGTTTGCAGTGTGAGTGTGTCTGCAGTGAGACAGGTGTGTGTTTGCAGTGTGAGTGTGTCTGCAGTGAGACAGGTGTGTGTTTGCAGTGTGAGTGTGTCTGCAGTGAGACAGGTGTGTTTGCAGTGTGAGTGTGTCTGCAGTGAGACAGGTGTATGTTTTCAGTGTGAGTGTGTCTGCAGAGAGACAGGTGTGTTTGCAGTGTGAGTGTGTCTGCAGTGAGACAGGTCTGTGTTTGCACTGTGAGTGTGTCTGCAGTGAGACAGGTGTGTGTCTGCAGTGAGAGAGGTGTGTGTTTGCAGTGTGAGTGTGTCTGCAGTGAGACAGGTGTGTGTTTTCAGTGTGAGTGTGTCTGCAGTGAGACAGGTGTGTGTTTGCAGTGTGAGTGTGTCTGCAGTGAGACAGGTGTGTGTTTGCAGTGTGAGTGTGTCTGCAGTGAGACAGGTGTGTGTTTGCAGTGTGAGTGTGTCTGCAGTGAGACAGGTGTGTGTTTGCAGTGTGAGTGTGTCTGCAGTGAGACAGGTGTGTGTTTGCAGTGTGAGTGTGTCTGCAGTGAGACAGGTGTGTTTGCACCGTGAGTGTGTCTGCAGTGAGACAGGTCTGTGTTTGCACTGTGAGTGTGTCTGCAGTGAGACAGGTGTGTGTTTGCAGTGTGAGTGTGTCTGCAGTGAGAGAGGTGTGTGTTTGCAGTGTGAGTGTGTCTGCAGTGAGAGAGGTGTGTGTTTGCAGTGTGAGTGTGTCTGCAGTGAGACAGGTGTGTTTGCAGTGTGAGTGTGTCTGCAGTGAGACAGGTGTGTTTGCAGTGTGAGTGTGTCTGCAGTGAGACAGGTGTGTGTTTGCAGTGTGAGTGTGTCTGCAGTGAGACAGGTGTGTGTTTGCAGTGTGAGTGTGTCTGCAGTGAGACAGGTGTGTGTTTGCAGTGTGAGTGTGTCTGCAGTGAGACAGGTGTGTGTTTGCAGTGTGAGTGTGTCTGCAGTGAGACAGGTGTGTGTTTGCAGTTTGAGTGTGTCTGCAGTGAGACAGGTGTGTTTGCAGTGTGAGTGTGTCTGCAGTGAGACAGGTGTGTGTCTCTCTCTCTGAATCTCTGCCTATCTTCACAGGTGGGCTCTTTCTTCATGATAAACCTGTGTCTGGTTGTCATAGCGACTCAGTTTTCGGAGACGAAGCAGCGCGAGCACCAGCTGATGCAGGAGCAGCGAGAAGCCTGTCTGTCCTCCAGCACTCTGGCCTCGCGGGCCGAACCCGGCGACTGCTACGAGGAGATCTTCCAGCTCGTCTGCCACATGCTCCGCAAGACTCGCCGACGCCTCGCTGCGTTCCTCAGAGCGCTCTGCCGAACACACACACTCCGGAAAACACACGCCAACGGAGGGAGAAACAGCCGCCAGCAACACGGTGAGAAGAGGAGAGGCATCACACAGGCACATGATGGAGTGTGTAAAGCCTGTTTTATGCTTCTGCGTCGAATCGACGGCGTACCCCTGCAGACCCCTCTGAATCTCCGCGAAGCCCTCTGCGTCTCCGCGAACCCCTCTGCGTCTCCCCGAACCCCCTCTGCGTCTCCCCGAACCCCTCTGCGTCTCACCGAACCCCTCTGCGTCTCCCCGAACCCCTCTGCGTCTCCGCGAACCCCTCTGCGTCTCCCCGAACCCCTCTGCGTCTCCCCGAACCCCTCTGCGTCTCCGCGAACCCCTCTGCGTCTCCCCGAACCCCTCTGCGTCTCCGCGAACCCCTCTGCCCCTCCGCGAACCCCTCTGCGCCTCCACAAACCCCTCTGCGTCTCCGCGAACCCCTCTGCCCCTCCGCGAACCCCTCTGCGCCTCCACAAACCCCTCTGCGTCTCCGCGAACCCCTCTGCGCCTCCACGAACCCCTCTGCCCCTCCGCGAACCCCTCTGCGCCTCCACAAACCCCTCTGCGTCTCCGTGAACCCCTCTGGGTCTCCGCGAACCCCTCTGCGTCTCAAGAACCCCTCTGCCCCTCCGCGAACCCCTCTGCGCCTCCACAAACCCCTCTGCGTCTCCACAAACCCCTCTGCGCCTCCACGAACCCCTCTGCCCCTCCGCGAACCCCTCTGCGCCTCCACAAACCCCTCTGCGCCTCCACAAACCCCTCTGCGCCTCCACGAACCCCTCTGCCCCTCCGCGAACCCCTCTGCGCCTCCACAAACCCCTCTGCGTCTCCGCAAACCCCTCTGCGCCTCCACGAACCCCTCTGCGTCTCAAGAACCCCTCTGCCTCTCCGCGAACCCCTCTGCGTCTCCGCGAACCCCTCTGCGCCTCCACAAACCCCTCTGCGCCTCCACGAACCCCTCTGCGTCTCCTCGAACCCCTCTGCTTCTCCCTGAACCCCTCTGCGTCTCCTCGAACCCCTCTGCTTCTCCCTGAACCCCTCTGCTTCTCCCTGAACCCCTCTGCGTCTCCTCGAACCCCTCTGCTTCTCCCTGAACCCCTCTGCTTCTCCCTGAACCCCTCTGCGTCTCCGTGAACCCCTCTGCGACTCCGCGCACCCCTCTGCCCCTCCGCGAACCCCTCTGCGCCTCCACAAACCCCTCTGCGTCTCCGCGAACCCCTCTGCGTCTCCTCGAACCCCTCTGCGCCTCCACAAACCCCTCTGCGTCTCCGCGAACCCCTCTGCGTCTCCTCGAACCCCTCTGCGTCTCCTCGAACCCCTCTGCGTCTCTGTGAACCCCTCTGCGTCTCCCAGAATTCCTCTGCGTCTCCGCGCACCCCTCTGCATCTCCGCGAACCCCTCTGCATCTCCGCGAACCCCTCTGCGTCTCCGCGAACCTTTTAAATTCCAAAATATTAGAGCATTAAACACTAACAGATCTCCCATATATTAATATTGAGCAGAAAACATTAAATAACACTTAATCTTAACATTTGCTCTCCTTTAACAGTCAGAAGCAAAGCATGCTGGGAACTAGAAATCTGTTGTAATTCATTCTGTGAATGTGTGTGTGTATATATGTGTGAACATACATTCATTTTGTTTGTACACAATTTTGTTTTTGCCCCCATTTTTTATTTGAGTGGCCTTTTATTGTGGACAGCCTAAGGCACACCTGTGCAATAATCCTGCTGTCCAATCAGCATCTTGATATGCACACCTGTGAGGTGGATGATCATCTTGGCAAAGGAGAAGTGCTCACTAACACAGATTTAGACAGATTTGTGATCAATATCTGAGAGAAATAGGCCTTTTGTGTTCATAGAAAAAGTCTTAGATCTTTGAGTTCAGCTCATGAAAAATGGGGACAAAAACAAGTGTTGCGTTTATAATTTTGTTCAGTGTATGTACACAATAAAGGATAAAACTTTCTGAATATTACATGTAATGCTATTTTTGTCTTCATTTATTCATATTTTAAATGTATTAATATATAGCCATACATGGTCAATTCATATTTTTTGAGAGAGAGAGAATACATATTTTATTCACATAAACACTCATATGCACTTGAAATAAAACAAAGAACACAGATCATTCATGTGAACTGGTCCCCAAAGAAGCTATCTAAAGCTTATGCTCGGGGGCCATGACAAATAAGGAAAAATGAAAAATGTGTGGCCAACATAACACATTTCATACATCTCATTCATACAACAAAAAGTAGGAGATCCCATTAAACAAATACAATCTTGTTTAACAGTTTACCTTGAGGTTGAAAGATTATTACTGACACATGCAGAGTAAGAAGTAGTACGTACATCAGGAAGATGTATACAAGCTTAGTAATTGTTTCTTGAGATTATGTTTAAAAGAAAAAATAGAGCTCGAGTTTTTCAAATTTTCATCCAGCTCGTTCCAGATCCGCGGCCCCCGGCACACTACACTCATACTAGTGCTTTTTAATCTCCGTTTTTTACCAGTAATGATATGCATGTTTCTAGTGAGGTAAGTGTGTCTGGGATAGCGGATGGGAAGTATATTGAACAATATATTGCAATATATTGCAGTATATTGAACAATATAATCGCTAGTTTCCCATATACTATGATATATATTGTATCATATTTTGCAGTATATTCCCATATGTTTTTGTTCCGTAAGGGCACTCTGAGCACTTCTCTCACTGCACCGCAGATGGACCCACACCTCCCACGTCAGCAGCCAATCAGGAGACAGGGGAGGAGGCAGCAGAGGAGAAGGGGGCGTGTCGGGGGTGGGGCCGAGAGCTGTGGGCGGAGACGAGGGTCAAACTGTGGGGCATCGTGGAGAGTAAATACTTCAACAGAGGAATCATGGTGGCCATCCTCATCAACACCATCAGCATGGGCATCGAGCACCATGAGCAGGTGACACACACACACACACACACAGACGCACAAACACACACACACACACACACACACACACACACACACACACACACACACACACACACACACACACACTGACTCTTAGCTGATCCTCTAACTATAGGAATGCGATGCCTATCACTGTATACATATATAATCTCCTTCAGTATTATCAGCAGATATGGTGTTCCTCAGGAGCTATTACCCTCCTCCCTCCCCAGCTCCACTTGTCAGTCAGGATTTGGCATTCTGATTACCCCTTGAATCAAAATAAAATTTCAAATTATGTTGTACTGTAAAATCAATGATATCTGCAATACATTCATGTTGGTTCTGTTCACCCTAAGGGGGTTATTGCTGCTCGGCTGCATGGATGTGCAGGGAGCCAATCCAAACTATATGCTAATTGTCAATCATATTTTACGATAGCGGTCCTGACAGAAGTAATATTATCAGCTGATGATCTGCTTCTGTTCTTTCAGTCGATGAGAATCTGTCTCTGTGTCTTCATTGGTTCTGTTCATTACTTCAGTTAATGGTGTGTTTCATGCTCTCGTTCTCTGTGTGTGTGTGTGTGTGTGTGTGTGTCCAGCCAGACGAGCTCACTAATGTTCTGGAGATCTGTAACATCGTCTTCACCAGTATGTTTGCTCTGGAGATGATCCTGAAGCTCACGGCGTTCGGCGGCTTTAATTACCTGCGCAATCCCTATAACATCTTTGATGGAATCATCGTCATCATCAGGTAATAATCTGACGCTATATTGAAACATGTTAATCTGTGTGTACACGTTTAAAAGTTGTGGAAAAAGTTTAAAACCGTTGTGCTGCTTTATATTTTTGTGGAAATCGTCATACATTTTGTTTTTCAGGATTCTTTGATGAAAAGAACAGCATTTATTTGAAATACAAATAGACATGATAAATATCTTTACTGTCACTTTTGGTCAGTTTAATGTTTTCTTGCTGAATAAAAGAAAATATGATTTCTTTAAAAGAATCTTCAACTCATCTTTCAATCTTTGTATCAGCAAGGAAAAATAATACTGTTTTTAGCTATGTTTTTTTTATGGAAGAATAGAAGTGCTTGAACCAAAACACAAGCATCACAATTACTTCCGTGTGTGTGTGTGTGTGTGTGTGCAGTGTGTGTGAGATCGTGGGTCAGTCTGACGGTGGTCTGTCGGTGCTGAGGACGTTCCGGCTGCTGCGTGTTCTAAAGCTGGTTCGGTTCATGCCGGCGCTGCGCAGACAACTGGTGGTTCTGATGAAGACTATGGACAACGTGGCCACATTCTGCATGCTCCTCATGCTCTTCATCTTCATCTTCAGGTGTGTGTGTGTGTGTGTGTCACCTCAAGTCAAGTCTCCTTCATCTATACAGCGCTTTAACAATATAGAGTTTCACAGCAGCTTTACAGTGAACACAGGAGATTACAGTAACAGGAGATTACAGTAACAGAGATTACAGTAACAGGAGATTACAGTAACAGAGATTACAGTAACAGGAGATTACAGTAACAGGAGATTACAGTAACAGGAGATTACAGGAGGAGATTACAGTAACAGGAGATTACAGTAACAGGAGATTACAGTAACAGGAGATTACAGTAACAGGAGATTACAGTAACAGGAGATTACAGTAACTGAGATTACAGTAACAGGAGATTACAGTAACAGGAGATTACAGTAACTGAGATTACAGTAACAGGAGATTACAGTAACAGGAGATTACAGTAACAGGAGATTACAGTAACAGGAGATTACAGTAACAGAAGATTACAGTAACAGGAGATTACAGTAACAGGAGATCACAGTAACAGGAGATCACAGTAACAGAAGATTACAGTAACAGGAGATTACAGTAACAGGAGATTACAGTAACAGGATATTACAGTAACAGGAGATTACAGTAACAGGAGATCACAGTAACAGAAGATCACAGTAACAGGAGATTACAGTAACAGGAGATTACAGTAACAGGAGATTACAGTAACAGGAGATCACAGTAACAGGAGATCACAGTAACAGAAGATCACAGTAACAGGAGATCACAGTAACAGGAGATTACAGTAACAGGAGATTACAGTAACAGGAGATTACAGTAACAGGAGATTACAGTAACAGGAGATTACAGTAACAGAAGATTACAGTAACAGGAGATTACAGTAACAGGAGATCACAGTAACAGGAGATCACAGTAACAGAAGATTACAGTAACAGGAGATTACAGTAACAGGAGATTACAGTAACAGGAGATTACAGTAACAGGATATTACAGTAACAGGATATTACAGTAACAGGAGATTACAGTAACAGGAGATTACAGTAACAGGAGATCACAGTAACAGAAGATCACAGTAACAGGAGATTACAGTAACAGGAGATTACAGTAACAGGAGATTACAGTAACAGGAGATTACAGTAACAGGAGATTACAGTAACAGGAGATTACAGTAACAGGAGATCACAGTAACAGAAGATCACAGTAACAGGAGATTACAGTAACAGGAGATTACAGTAACAGGATATTACAGTAACAGGAGATTACAGTAACAGGAGATTACAGTAACAGGAGATTACAGTAACAGGAGATTACAGTAACAGGAGATTACAGTAACAGGAGGAGATTACAGTAACAGGAGGAGATTACAGTAACAGGAGGAGATTACAGTAACAGGAGGAGATTACAGGAGGAGATTACAGTAACAGGAGATTACAGGAGGAGATTGCAGTAACAGGAGATTACAGGAGGAGATTACAGTAACAGGATATTACAGTAACAGGAGATTACAGTAACAGGAGATTACAGTAACAGAGATTACAGTAACAGGAGATTACAGTAACAGGAGATTACAGTAACAGGAGATTACAGGAGGAGATTACAGTAACAGGATATTACAGTAACAGGAGATTACAGTAACAGGAGATTACAGTAACAGAGATTACAGGAGGAGATTACAGTAACAGGAGGAGATTACAGGAGGAGATTACAGTAACAGGAGATTACAGGAGAAGATTACAGTAACAGGATATTACAGTAACAGGAGATTACAGTAACAGGATATTACAGTAACAGAGATTACAGTAACAGGAGATTACAGTAACAGGAGATTACAGTAACAGGAGATTACAGGAGGAGATTACAGTAACAGGAGATTACAGTAACAGGAGATTACAGTAACTGAGATTACAGTAACAGGAGATTACAGTAACAGAGATTACAGTAACAGGAGATTACAGTAACAGGAGATTACAGTAACAGGAGATTACAGTAACAGGAGATTACAGTAACTGAGATTACAGTAACAGGAGATTACAGTAACAGAGATTACAGTAACAGGAGATTACAGTAACAGGAGATTACAGTAACAGGAGATTACAGTAACAGGAGATTACAGTAACAGGAGATTACAGTAACAGGAGATTACAGTAACAGAAGATTACAGTAACAGGAGATTACAGTAACAGGAGATTACAGTAACAGGAGATTACAGTAACAGGAGATTACAGTAACAGGAGATTACAGTAACAGGAGGAGATTACAGTAACAGGAGGAGATTACAGTGACAG
>NC_136886.1:35595901-35623401 GCF_949152265.1 Phoxinus phoxinus
AGCGAATGCAGTCAGCAAGATCAGAAACACGTCGACTGCAATTACCCCACACACACACACACACACACACTCACACACACACACGCTCACGCACGCACGCACACACACACACACACGTGATTGTGTAAAGTTAACTCATCTTCAGTGTTTAAACAGCTCGTGTCGTTAGATTCCCTCCTCTCTCTGTAGCGCCACAGCCGCAGTTCACAGAGATAGACAGGTGAATGGATGGATAGATAGATTGACAGACTGATAGATTGACAGACGAATAGATTGACAGATTGATAGATGGATTGAGAGATAGATAGACATAAACTGGAATATGGATAGATAGACAAATTGATAGACAAACAGATGAATAGATGGGCAGATAGATGGAATAGGTAGGTGGATAGGCTGATGGAAGGATAGATCTTTCTATCGTCCAGTCTGTCGTCCAGCTGCAGACCCAGGTATTTGTAGCTCTGGACCGCCTCCACACAGTCGATGAGCACAGGCTGCAGACAGGGCCTTGGCCTCCGGAAGTCGACCACCATCTCCTTAGTTTTTGTAGTACTTAAAACCTGAGGTGTACAGGGTGAACAAGACTGTCCCCTGTGGTGCTCCTGTGCTGCTGGCTACGCTCTCCGCGGCGCAGTCTCTCCGTCGAGCGTACTCTCAGTAAGATAGTCTGTAACCCACTTTATTAGGTTTAGGTCTACAGCCATCCCCATCAGTTTGTCTTTCAGCAGAGGGGGCTGGATGGTATATTCAATGCGCTGGAGAAATAAAAAACAATTCTCGCAGCGCTACCACCCGTATTCAGGTACGAATAAGACCGGTGGAGCAGATCGAGGATGGCGTCGTCCACCCCCAGCCTCTCCTGATACGCAAACTGTAGAGGGTCGAGTGTGTGCCGGACCTGTGGTCTGAGGTGGTGTAACCGCAGCCGACTCCTTGCAGGGCTCCAAACTGCGACTACAATGGTCGCATTTGCGACCAAATATATTTATTTGCGAGTGAAATTTCTGCCAAGGTCGCCATTGGCGACAATACAAATTTACTCCCTTTGATTGTAAAATCTGCATCATACGTGCATGTTTTATAACCAGTAGCCTATCGCTTCATGTGTTTTGTTAACGTCATGAAATGAGACGCTTTGTGAACTGAGTGAAAGCGCCAAAATATGAACGGGTAAAGCGAATGTCACCTTTCGCGCCAGAAAAAAAAGTCAAAGCGAAAAATATCGGACTTCTTCAAGCAATCCTCATCTCTGTCAATCACCAGCACGGATGACACACCTGCTAACAAAAAAACAGGCTCCAGCAGCTGTGCCAGCACGAGCGCGCTAGAGAATGCCAGAGACACAGGGATTCATCTCTCCGCATCAGTCAATGAACACCGTGTCGAAAGACATTTAAAAACGTCCTGGATTCAGGAGTTTTCTTGGCTGAGGTATAATCACGAGACACAAAAAATGTTTTGTGACTTTTGTTCAAGAGCGGGCAAAGAAATAGCGGGGAAACCGGAGTTCATAACAGGAACTAACCATTTCAAAAAAGAGACTGAGAAAATACAGGGACAGTAACAAGCATAAAAATGCACACGATCACATAATCGCGAATGTATCGTCAGTATGTGACGTTTTGGGGTGAGACTGTGTTAAACATTCACAAGATGAAAATGCTGAAACTGTAATGAGGAGAGACATGCACACAACAGGGTGACTAAAATGCATTGTTATGTGGCTCTTAAAAAAATTATTTGGCGCCTGTTTTTTTCCCCTATAGGAGCCAATGGCTCCTTACTTTATTTTTTTGTTTGGAGCCCTGCCTTGGGGTGTGGCTTCTTCGGTACAGGCACAATACTAGACGTCTTCCACAGCACAGGAACCCTCCCTAAACGCAGACTCATGTTGAAGATATATTGTAAAGGGTCACCAAGCTCTATAGCACAGGCTTTGAGCAGTCTTGGACTTACTGGGCCCTATTTTAACGCTCTGAAATGCAAGTAACTTTGTGTTTATATTAGAGAATCAAAGTGTGTGTGTTGTTCACACGCTACATAATGGCCAAGCGCGCGCCCTTAAAATAGCATCTGACTAACGCGCAGCGCCGCTGTCTTTAGACTGGCTTTCTCCTGGTCAGGGGGGGGGGGGGGGGGGGGGGGGGGGCAATCAAAACTATTAAAAAAGTTATTAAACCGGTTGGCCCTCTCCACATCCCCCTCCACGAGGTACCCACACTTCAAGCTACTGCCTGTGATGGTCTTCATGCCCTCCCACACCGACCTCATGCTGTTTTGCTGCAACTTCTGCTCCATTTGTCTTCTGCAATTAGGGACTTTCTTCTGGGAATTTTAGCTCCCTTTGTATGCATCTTCACTGTTCCTGGTCACCAATCATAAAAGCCCTCTTCTTCTGGTTGAGGAGGTCTTTGATGTTGCTGGTGATCCAGGGTTTATTGTTGGCAAAGCAGCGTTCAGATCTAGTGGGAACAACAATGTCCATACAGAAGTTCATGTAGTCAGTTGTACAGCTAGTGATACCCTCAACGTCCTCCCCATATGCAGCATTCCCCAGTCAGTACACTGGAACCAGTCTCCGTCCCAGGAGACCACTTCCTGAAGGAACGTGTGGTGATGGGTTGCCTCACAGCTTTGGGCTTATAGTGAGGATGGAGCAGAACAGATTGTGGTCTGACCTCCCCAGTGGCGGTACAGAAATAGCAGTGTATGCATCCTTAACATTAGCAGACAGTAGATCAATAGTTCTGTCAACACACTGGTAGAAAGCAGACAGGAGTCCAGTGTGACATGGTTAAAATCCCCAGAAATAAACATGAAGGCTTCTGGGTGCTGTGTCTGCAGTCTCACGATGACCGAGTGGATGACGTCAAACGCGGCTTCAGCTTGTGCTCGCGGGGGATGCAAACACAAACCGTGATGTTGTGAGAAAACTCTCTAGGCATGTAGTAAGGACGGAGACTTACAGCCAACAGCTCAATGTCCCTGCTGTAGGTTGTCATCTTCACAGTAACATGTCCAGAATTACACCA
This sequence comes from Phoxinus phoxinus, assembly GCF_949152265.1. Taxonomy (NCBI): domain Eukaryota; kingdom Metazoa; phylum Chordata; class Actinopteri; order Cypriniformes; family Leuciscidae; genus Phoxinus; species Phoxinus phoxinus. The sequence continues at coordinate 35,598,937 of NC_136886.1, forward strand.
TCTGTTGTTGATAAATATCGCAAGCCCCCCCGCCCCCCCTTTACGCTTCCCGCTAGCCTTTGTGTCTCTGTCTGCTTTCCCTGTAGATCCTCACATTCTTCACTAATGCAGCCAGCTCATTGGTTTTGTTAGGCAGTGAGTTGACATTCCCCATAACCACAGATGGAACTGAGGGCTTGAATCTCCACCGCTTCTCCCTGCGCCTAGCCTCGCCCGCTCGGCGTCCCCAGTACGGCAAAATTGACACGCGTCTGAGGCGAAATCTGCTTCTTGTGGGAGGGGCAAGTGCTAGGAGGCTCTGTTTGCAAGATGGTGGCTGTTGATCGAGCATTCATCGAGAGAGTTACCGCTCTGTATTTGCTTTGGAGAGCAGAACAGCGGCGTAGGGGTCATCGTCGCCGTACTTGGGTCCCCCAGACCCTCCGGAGGCGAACCCAGTTTGGCTAATTTCACCATTTGCTCCGGGAGCTGCGCCTAGATGACGGCCGCTTTCAGCGGTACTTCCGCCTGTCCCGCGCTCAGTTTGATGACCTGTTGTCTCTGATGTAGACAAGTCTGTGGTCGTTATTCAATAATAAAAAAGTCAATATCCGTAGGATAGAATAAAAGTATGATAGAACAGCACTCTACTAAATATGTAATGACAAAGTTAAAAGTAAAAGAGGGCTATGAAAGACCGAAAACACGAGAGCTCAAACAAAGCTACTGGAGGAGCTGCCGCTCGTTAGATGGAGACAGACTGAAAGATAGACAGATAAACTGGAAGATGGATAGAGGCAGATAGGTCAATAGATATATAGACAGACAGACATATCTCATTAGGAATCAAATGTTTCTTAATTTTTCTAGATATTTTTCAAATGCATCAGTTTTCTTCCTCTCTCTGTAGCGCCACAGCCGCAGTTCCCAGTACCACCACTGGGGGCGTCCTCCCGCTCACCCGTCCTGGAGCCGCCGGTGCAGCTGGAACAGTGGAGGCCCGAGGGCTGGGGGAGGCATTGGGGGCAGTTTGCGTGTGCGCAGTGTTCACTCTCACCCCGCGGAGCACGAGTCTCTCCTGCCCCCCCCACCCTCCCTATCCCGCCGGGCCCGTCTCTCTCTCTCCCTCTCGCTTGAGCTGCCCGAGGTCCTGCAGCGCCCCCCTCTGGCCCGGATGAAGAGCGAGGTCCTGCAGCGCCCCCCTCTGGCCCGGATGAAGAGCGAGGTCCTGCAGCGCCCCCCTCTGGCCCGGATGAAGAGTGAGTCTGCCGAACACCAGGACTGTAATGGGAAGAGCCCGGGCCCTCAGGGGCCACTGCTGGGAGAGGTTTATCCACAGCTCAGCGCACGCAAGAACAACCTGGAGGAAGACACTGACTATGTGAGTGTAGATGGATTTACAAACTGACAGATGGATGGATGGATGGATGGATGGATGGATGGATGGATGGATGGATGGATGGATGGATGGCTGGCTGGCTGGATGGATGGATGGATGGATGGCTGGATGGATGGATGGATGGATGGATGGATGGATGGATGGATGGATGGATGGATGGATGGATGGATGGATGGATGGATGGATGGATGGATGGATGGATGGATGGATGGATAGGTTGGGTAGATAGGCAGATGGATAGGTCGATGGATGGATGGATGGATGTATGGATAGGTAGAGGGATTGACAGACATAAAGATGGTTGGATAGGTGGATGGATGGATGGATGGATGGGTAGATAGGTTAGGTAGATAGGTAGATGGATGGATAGGTGGATAGACTGATGGATGGAGGGATGGATGGATAGACTGATGGATGGATGGATAGACTGATGGATTGCTGGATAGACTATTGGATGGATAGACTGATGGATGGATGAATGAAAGGATAGACTGATGAATGGATGAATGGATAGACTGATGAATGGATTGATGGATGGATAGACTGATGGATGGATGGATGGATGGATAGACTGATGAATGGATGGATGGATGGATAGACTGATGGATGGATGGATGGATAGACTGATGAATGGATGGATGGATAGACTGATGGATAGACAGATGGATAGACTGGATGGATGGATGGATAGATGGATGGATGGATGGATGGATAGACTGATGGATAGACATGAATTGATGGATGGATCGATAGACTGATGGATAGACAGATGAATTGATGAATGTATAGATGGATGGATAGATGCATGGATGGATAGATAGATGCATGGATGGATGGATGGATGGGTGGATTGATGGATGGATGGATGGATGGATGGATGGATAGATAGGTTCGATAGATAGATATATAGATAAATAGATAGATGGATGGATGGATGGATAGATGGATGGATAGGTAGATGGATTGACAGACAGAAAGATGGTTGGATAGGTAGATGGATGGATAGGTGGATAGACTGATGGATGGATAGACTGATGGATGGATGGATAGACTTGATAGACTGATGAATAGACTGATGAATTGATGGATGGATGGATAGACTGATGAATGGATGGATGGATGTATAGACTGATGGATAGACTGATGAATGGATGGATGGATAGACTGATAAATGGATGGATGGATGGATAGATAGACTGATGAATGGATGGATGGATAGACTGATAAATGGATGGATGGATGGATGGATAGACTGATAAATGGATGGATGGATGGATGGATGGATAGACTGGTAAATGGATGGATGGATGGATAGACTGATGGATAGACAGATGAATGGATGGATGGATGGATAGACTGATGGATAGACTGATGAATGGATGGATAGATAGACAGATGAATGGATTAATGGATGTATAGACTGATGGATAGACAGATGAATGGATGGATGGATGGATAGACTGATGGATAGACTGATGAATGGATGGATGGATGGATAGACTGATGGATAGACTGATGAATGGATGGATGGATGGATAGACTGATGGATAGACTGATGAATGGATGGATGGATAGACTGATGGATAGACAGATGAATGGATTAATGGATGGATAGACTGATGGATAGACAGATGAATGGATGGATGGATGGATAGACTGATGGATAGACTGATGAATGGATGGATGGATGGATAGACTGATGGATAGACAGATAAATGGAGGGATGGATGGATAGACTGATGGATGGATGGATGGATGGATGGATAGACTGATGGATAGACTGATGAATGGATGGATGGATGGATAGACTGATGGATAGACTGATGAATGGATGGATGGATGGATAGACAGATGGATAGACTGATGAATGGATGGATGGATGGATAGACTGATGGATAGACAGATAAATGGAGGGATGGATGGATAGACTGATGGATGGATGGATGGATGGATGGATAGACTGATGGATAGACTGATGAATGGATGGATGGATGGATAGACTGATGGATAGACTGATGAATGGATGGATGGATGGATAGACTGATGGATAGACTGATGAATGGATGGATGGATGGATAGACTGATGGATAGACTGATGGATAGACTGATGGATGAATGGATGGATGAATAGACTGATGGATAGACTGATGGATGGGTGGAAGGGTGTGCTTCTCTCAGCTCTGCTGTTGAATCCATTATGCTAAGTTCAGATGATTGTCCCTGAGAAGCTGCACAGAAAAAGTGGAATAAAGTCCTGATATTCTCTGGATTGTCTCCCAGTATTAAGAGTCCTTGAGCGAGGCCTTGCTTTCAGCGAAGTGATTTAAAAACGCTTTGAGCGTATCATTAGAAGAGCGCTTCACTGTTGAGCGGGACTCATCCCGTCTGACAGAGGACTGAGGAGGAACTCGGCTCATTCCAGCTTTTAATAAACGTCTCATCAGTGAAATCCAGCAGCGGTGATGTGGAGAATACACAACATGAAGAAGCTCATCATGAACAGTGACAGCAAACACAATAGCCGAACTCCTGTGGGCACAGCAACTGTCCGATCGCATCAATGTGGACGTCACGCGGATGTATTAATCCTCATATATTACTCCGTTTATTGGAAATGTCTCCCAGGGAAATTGAAACTGTTATTCAAAGTTAATTGGAAAGAGTTACCTTGATCTCAGATAACCAGAGTCGTGTGTGTGTGTGTGTGTGTGTGTGTGTGTGTGTGTGTGTGTGTGTGTGTGTGTGTGTGTGATACGCAGAGCCTGTGTTTCCGTGTCCAGAAGATGATGGAGGTTTATCGTCCAGACTGGTGTGAGAAGAGGGAGGATTGGTCCATTTACTTGTTTTCCCCTCATAACAAGTACGTATTACTGGAAGACTCTCATTCTGTTCAAATCTGTTCAATCGTTCTGATTGTAAGCCTTTGGCTAAGCCACACCCTAGAATGTAGATTGACCAATCACAGCGCAGCCAAGAACGAGCTCCACAGCGGTCCGACACTTGTTCACAGCGCTCCATTGACTTTAACACCGGCGTCTCATATGTTTGGTCTCGGCAGGATATTACCGTCATAGTTTTATCAGAAATATGGTTAAGCGTTGTGCCGGGGGCGTTTGTAACACAGATACGTGTTTCCCAGAGAGGCTGGAGGCGGTGTCTGTTTTTCCCCTTCCCAAAACCGAAGTTAAATACTGACAACTGTCGTCTTTGGATTAAACTGTGTGGACGTCCTCAGTCAGCGAAACCCCTCGAGATCAACAACACACTTTTGTGTTTTAATCTTACTGTGAGTTACACTAGTTAGACAGTTTTATGCTGGTTTAGGTCATGATTTCGGTTCTCTGCGCTAATTGTTGATACGCTAGCACACGCTGCTAATAAACACAACTTTATACTGGCGTAGTCCGTTTGCTTTGTAATAGCGATTATAGAAGTGAATAGAGACCAGCTCTGCATGAACAGTGTTGCTCCTGATATTGTGAGTCCCAGTCTCCGTCTCCATCAGGATATGATGCGCTGGGTCATGTGACTGTGACCGTTATGCTTCTGCCTCTATCTGGATCTTGTTGTTGCTTGTGTTTCTCCGGTATGTCTTGAATAAAGCCTTCGAACGCACACTGAGCCGCTTCTGCCTACTTCTCTCAGACACTTTATTTGCTGCTTTATAAAAGTTTGATAAAACTTCAGCAGGAAGAGCGTCACAGCATAAGCCATGTTGATACCAGACCAGAGCCCAGATGAAGTTGACGGACGTAGCAACAGTAACTAAGGGGGGCGGGGCTTAGCCAAAGGTGAATTGTCCTTCACTACTGTACTGATGTATTTGTAATGAGGTTCAGTGTATAGAAGGAAGGAGGCGGGAACCGGCGAACATTCAACACTTTTAATAATAAAATAAAATAAAACAAAAACAAAAATGAAGTATAAGCCGGCAGCTCCTCGGACATAAAGCAGAAGCAGAACACAACATAAACTCAGGCCTGTTCGGTCTCGCTGTCGTCGCTCCTCCTTCATGCTTCTGCTCCTCCGCGAGCGCTACGAGACGGGTGCACCGCTCATTATAATAACGCCACGGCCGCGCCGCTCTCTCACGGCCCTCGACCTCGTCCTGCTCGCCAGTGTTCATCTGGGGAATCTGTGCTGTACTCCAGTTCTGGTGCTGAATACCTGTACCTTTACTCAGTTACATTTCACAGGGTGAAAATCATACTTTGAACTCTATTAAAATGTCACGTTGACTCTAAAGTACACATGTCTTAAATCATTCTCAATTATTTAGAAATAAATAGTATTTTATTTATCCTAATAAGATTTAGAAAGACACCGGTTAGTAAATGATGACAGAACTACAGACTCTCAGATCTGATCAGATTACGATGGATTAAGCTGCGTTCACACTACAAGCGACACGATACCATTCATTTCAATGGGGAGTGGGCGATTTCCGGCGACATGCGCGACAGCGACCGTTGGCGACCGGATGGGGCGTGTCTGGCGGCGCGACAAAGTTGAGATCTGTTTAACTTTGTGCAAATGAAGAGCGACTTTTGGGAGCGACAACCAATAGGAGTGAAGTCAGTGGAGCGCGCGTGATCCAATTAACCCCCCCCCCCCCTCTCCCCTTCCCCCCTCTCCCCCCCTCTCCCTCTCTCTCTCCCCTTCCCCCCCCCCCCTCTCTCTCTCTCCTCCCTCCCTCCCTCTCTCTCTCTCTCTCCCCCCCTCTACCTCTCTCTCTCCCCCCCTCTCTCTCTCTCTCTCCTCTCCCCCCCCCTTCTACCTCTCTCTCTCTCTCTCTCTCTCTCTCTCTCTCTCTCTCTCTCTCTCCCTCTCTCTCTCTCTCTCTCTCCTCTCCCCCCCCCGTCTCTCTCTGCCTGCAGGTTTCGTCTGATGTGTCAGACTATCATCGCTCATAAGCTCTTTGACTATGTGGTTCTTGCTTTCATCTTCCTCAACTGTATCACAGTGGCTCTGGAGAGACCCAGAATCCACCAGGGCAGTCTGGTACGTTTCATCACTCACACACACACACACACACACACACACACACTGCTCACAGCTTGAGTCAGCGCGACTCGTCTCGCCGTAGTGACACGCTGATTTGCAGCTCTGCATGAACACTGTCACGAGAAAGCTTCATAGAGGAGAATCGGCAGGTTTAATTCCACCGCATAGATCTGCTTTATAATATATATTATATAGTATCTTGAAAAAGTTCAAATGGTCTCTTCCTTTTAATTGGAAATCAATATGTGTCTGACAACTTGAAAAAAATCTTTAAAAATATGTTTTATTGAGCTCTACAAAAGTTAAACCTTCAATAATCAATAAACATTTCACAGATTCTATGTACATTAAGTATGTAAAACATATACAATGAACTAGAACCAGATCAATGCATTTATTTCCATTCAAAATGATGGAAACTGACAGAAAAACACCAGGCTTGAAAGATTCCTTATCCTGCGGCTCCCTCTAGTGGGAAACATTAAAGGGCACCTATTATGGAATTTTGAAATGTACCTTTCATGTAGTATGTAACATAGATCTAAGTGAACAAAAACATCCTGCAAAGTTTGAAATATGAAAGTGCACCGTATATAAAGTTATTGTCTTTCAAAAGTAAGAGTCGACTCGGAGTCATTTTTATGAATCGTTAGAAGACCGAAGCTTTTTCTCTGACTAGATGACGTCAACTTGTCAAGTTATTTGAATACGATACGCCCACTTATTGCTCTCCAAGGCTTGAAAACATCATGGCGACGAGACGCTGTGTTCTGAAGTGCGGCTCAAGTGAAGTCAGCATTTGAAGACTAAGTGGCTACAATTCATATATACAATATATCACAGAAGTATAGTCCGAGCCGTGTGCTTTGTTCGCGCCATTTTGAAGAGGATTGCTTTACCAACTTAAATGCAATCAAACTTGGATTCGCGAGTCGGCTGATATTGAAGGAAGGTTCAGTTCCAAGTGTATTTGCATCAGCTTCCTCCTCCGTATCACAGCCTGTAAGTGTTATTAATAATTGTTGCTTTTATGTTTTATGTAGCATGCTTAATAATTATTTTGTTTGTTGTGTAAGCACCGTTTAGCTTCTAGGTCTTCAATGACAATTGTATTGAGATTTGTGAAGTGTTTGTCGTTGTTTTCGGAGTTGTCTTATAGAATAGAGTAATACCTCGTAGTAACGTAACTGCATTTTTTTTTTTTTTTTTTTTTTTTTAAACGTTATGTTTATGCATCAGGCTAACGCAAACAAAGACTGATTGTGCTTTTACAATATGAACTCTGGGCTATGCTCGCTAACATAACATTAAATTCTTTATCTTATTTTTAGTTTTTTACTACAAACTACAAAGCAGTGGACTATAATCATTATTATAACACAATTTAATTGATAAAAGCATAATTGTACTCCGTGTTAAACAATAAGTATTATCTCTGTAAACACTGCTGGGTCATCTGACCAATCAACGATTAGCGTCACGCAGAGGAGGGGTTTGAAAAAATGAGTCGTTGAACGAATCATTTGGGAGTCGGTGAGCAAATCAGGTAAAAATAAATGCATATTATACGACAACAAAAGTGTTTTTTGTCATTGCATGCATGTAAAACTGTTGTTGGGGACTCCCAAAACAACATTAGGAACATTTTAAATGTCATAATAGGTGCCCTTTAATATCAAAATTTAAACATTTAAAGTCCCCCTGAAGTCAGTCATTTTATCCCTTGAAACTCATCTTTGATCACCAAAATGACAAATGAAAAAAATATTCTTCATGTCTTAAAATATCTTGACTGTAATTCGACACCCTCGCCTCATTTAGTATGCTCGGCTCTATGAATATGCAAATGAGCCCCGCCTCCACTCACTCACTCACTCAGAGATCCACTGGTGGACGATCACATGTTGATCTGATTGGTAACAAGGTAGTGTGTGACGTCAGAAACACCAGCGATTTCAAACCGTGTGTTTGAGACTGTCTTTGGTTCACTGCAGTTTTAAGCAGAAAATACTCAGCAATGCTGTCCACTTATGAACTTACACATGGTGTGTCTTAAAGCAGATTAAAAACACCACATACACACATACACTACATTAAAAGCTGGATTTTATAATCTATATGCATTTCACAGATTATATGAACATTAACTACTGTTAGAATACCATCATGTCCTAACTGGGTATAAATAAGACTGAAATCAAACAAATGCTTAAACATATTCAACTGAACATGTTTATGAATTGAAGACCATCATCACACACCCTAGTAACGATTTCTAGATTGTGGTCGGTGTCAGTATCATGACTGGTCCTGTAGAGACTCAGCTGTGTTCAATCTTAAACCAGGACTGGTGTGACATTTCAAGCGTAATAATCACAGGATATTTTACTCCGGTAATGTAAAAGTCTCACATCTCATTCTTAGCTTGACATTTCTGGCGCCGCTGTATCATTATTACCTCTCGATGCCGTGTCTCACTCTCTCTCTCTCTCTCTCTCTCTCTCTCTCTCTCTCTCTCTCTCTCTCTCTCTCTCTCTCTCTCTCTCTCTCTCTCTCAGGAGCGAGTCTTCCTCACCATCTCCAACTATGTGTTCACTGCCATCTTTGTGGCCGAGATGACAGTCAAGGTAACGTCTCACCTGAGCACTTCATGTGTGTGTTTCTAAGGTATCCTGCACACCAGAAACAGAGACACTTCTGTGTTCAAATAATAGTAGCGTAAAAATCTGTAGCAGTGGCTGTGCTCATATAGACAAAAATGGGCAGTTAATCATAATAAATACAGTGCAAAAAAAACAAAACAGAATAACATTAACAGAATGTAATCAGTGATTATTCCTCTGGCGGCGGCTGCTCTTCATTACTCTCAGGACTGGCAACACTGGTGTAATGTTACACTTTAAAGGGGATTTATTATGCAAAATGCACTTTTTTTGGGACATAAATGTGTGTTGGCAGTGTGTGTACACAACCACCCTATAGTGATAAAAATCCACTCACTCCTTTTTTTTAAAATCCCCATAAATCATCATCAGTGTCTCCCAATGACCCGTGTTCAGCCATGGGGCCGGCGTGACATCACTACACAGGCCCCGCCCACGACTGTTGACAGACACTGCCGTTTAACATAGACCCGCCCCCCTGATCGAGTTCACAGCGAGTTGTACACATCCGCCATTGCTGCACCGACGAGAAGGTGTTGTGTGGCTGATGAATTAATCCACATACTGTAGCTCTCTCTATTTACTCCCGAACCCTGAGCCAGTCGCCGACGCTCCCTCAACTCTACCGAAATGAGTTTATGTACTTACACACTTCTTATACTGTGTTTACCCCGCTCTCACTGTGCTTTTCTGGAGTAAAACTGACGCCTTGAGTTTATTAAACTCATCAGTATACTTTTGGCCATCATTCGGACGGGGTCCGCTAAACAGTGCGGCGGCTGGATATACACCAACATCCATCGCCATGATGTTTGGAATGATTATCACAAGAAGAAAAAAATAACGTTTTAGTCGCATAACATCGGTTAATGGAAACGCCGTCATTTCGCAATAGATTTTTGTGCAAATCTGTAATGGAAACACGCTTACTGTGTGGCACTGGTGATGCTGTCAGTGTCGGTCTGAAGCGACAGGGTCCACGTCCACGTCCTGAGGAGAATCAGCTGCAGACGCACATCTCTGCACCTGTCAGGCGTACCGCGGTGAAGACCGTCAGGAGTGTGTGTCAGAACAAGAGTGTGTGTCAGAACAAGAGTGTCTGTCAGAACAAGAGTGTGTGTCAGAACAAGAGTGTGTGTCAGAACAAGAGTGTGTGTCAGAACAAGAGTGTGTGTCAGAAGAAGAGTGTGTGTCAGAACAAGAGTGTGTGTCAGAACAAGAGTGTGTGTCAGAACAAGAGTGTGTGTCAGAACAAGAGTGTGTGTCAGAAGAGTGTGTGTCAGAAGAGTGTGTGTCAGAGGAGTGTGTGTCAGAGGAGTGTGTGTCAGAGGAGTGTGTGTCAGAGGAGTGTGTGTCAGAAGAAGAGTGTGTGTCAGAAGAGTGTGTGTCAGAGGAGTGTGTGTCAGAAGAAGAGTGTGTGTCAGAAGAAGAGTGTGTGTCAGAAGAGTGTGTGTCAGAAGAGTGTGTGTCAGTAGAGTGTGTGTCAGTAGAGTGTGTGTCAGAGGAGTGTGTGTCAGAGGAGTGTGTGTCAGAAGAGTGTGTGTCAGAAGAAGAGTGTGTGTCAGAAGAGTGTGTGTCAGAAGAGTGTGTGTCAGAAGAGTGTGTGTCAGAAGAGTGTGTGTCAGAAGAGTGTGTGTCAGAAGAGTGTGTGTCAGAAGAGTGTGTGTCAGAAGAGTGTGTGTCAGAGGAGTGTGTGTCAGAGGAGTGTGTGTCAGAGGAGTGTGTGTCAGAGGAGTGTGTGTCAGAAGAGTGTGTGTCAGAAGAAGAGTGTGTGTCAGAAGAGTGTGTGTCAGAGGAGTGTGTGTCAGAAGAAGAGTGTGTGTCAGAAGAAGAGTGTGTGTCAGAAGAAGAGTGTGTGTCAGAAGAGTGTGTGTCAGAAGAAGAGTGTGTGTCAGAGGAGTGTGTGTCAGAAGAGTGTGTGTCAGAAGAAGAGTGTGTGTCAGAAGAGTGTGTGTCAGAAGAGTGTGTGTCAGAGGAGTGTGTGTCAGAGGAGTGTGTGTCAGAAGAGTGTGTGTCAGAAGAAGAGTGTGTGTCAGAAGAGTGTGTGTCAGAGGAGTGTGTGTCAGAGGAGTGTGTGTCAGAGGAGTGTGTGTCAGAAGAGTGTGTGTCAGAAGAGTGTGTGTCAGAAGAGTGTGTGTCAGAAGAGTGTGTGTCAGAAGAGTGTGTGTCAGAAGAGTGTGTGTCAGAAGAGTGTGTGTCAGAGGAGTGTGTGTCAGAAGAGTGTGTGTCAGAGGAGTGTGTGTCAGAAGAGTGTGTGTCAGAAGAGTGTGTGTCAGAAGAGTGTGTGTCAGAAGAGTGTGTGTCAGAGGAGTGTGTGTCAGAGGAGTGTGTGTCAGAGGAGTGTGTGTCAGAGGAGTGTGTGTCAGAGGAGTGTGTGTCAGAGGAGTGTGTGTCAGAGGAGTGTGTGTCAGAAGAGTGTGTGTCAGAACAAGAGTGTGTCAGAGGAGTGTGTGTCAGAAGAGTGTGTGTCAGAGGAGTGTGTGTCAGAAGAGTGTGTGTCAGAGGAGTGTGTGTCAGAGGAGTGTGTGTCAGAAGAGTGTGTGTCAGCGCTGCTCGGGTGGCTCACAGACAGAAGCCAAAGAGTGCTGTGAAACTTATCAAATAATCATGCAGAGGTCCAACATTATAATAGATTTATGAAGTTTTAAAAGAGAAATCTCTTCCTTGTCTTTCGTGGCCCTCAACCTCACGATCAACCATTAAAACTGCACACGGTTGATTAACCCCATAAATCCTGCACACTTCTACGAGCTCTAAATGATCATCTTGAGGTGATGAACACAGTGAATGTTGGTCAGTGTAAGATACCCTAACCTAACCCTAACCCAACCCAACCCTAACCCAACCCTAACCCTACCGTAACCCTACCGTAACCCAACCCTAACCCAACCCAACCCTAACCCAACCCTAACCCTACCGTAACCCAACCCTAACCTAACCCAACCCAACCGTAACCCAACCCTAACCCAACCCTAACCCTACCGTAACCCAACCCTAACCTAACCCAACCCAACCGTAACCCTAACCCTACCGTAACCCAACCCCAACCGTAACCCTAACCCAACCCTAAGCCTAATCTACCCTAATCTACCCTAACCATTTTTGGTCAAAGATGAATCACAAATCTGCACTGGTTTTATCAAGTAAACGTGAGAATAACTTCTTATTTGAAGTTGAAGGTTTTTTGATTATCATGCATCAGTTATTATAAAAATCATGAGTGAAATATGATCATCAGGCTTTTGATGAAGGTTTATTTGTTCATCTATCAATCATTATTGTATTGCATTGCATTATGTTTTAAAACTACAGAGTTTTGATAATAAAACTGAGCATTTAAATATCATCTTACTAAGAAATTATTGGGACATATTGATATTTATATGCATTTTTTGTCAGTATCTGCGATTTGATTTACATTACAAGCATCAGAATTTCATATTTTTGTCCATATAAATATCAGCATCTGCATCAAATTGCATATTTTTATATAAACTGTCGTGGAAATTCTCAATTTGACTTTACCAGCGACAATACAAACATCCGCCAGTCATTATAAAATAATACAATACTACAGTATATCATAGTCTCGAGTACTTCTAATGCAATTTAATATTTTGAGGTAAAGGTTCAATAAACTGTTTTGTTTATAAAAGCAGATCTCTCTCTCTCTCTCTCTCTCCCCCCCCCCCTCTCTCTCTCTCTCTCTCTCCCCCCCCCCCCCTCTCTCTCTCTGTCAGGTGGTGTCTAAGGGCCTGTATCTGGGCGATCGAGCGTATCTGCGCAGCAGCTGGAACGTTCTGGATGGTTTTCTGGTGTTCGTGTCTCTGATTGACATTGTGGTGTCGATGGCGGGCGGAGCGAAGATCCTGGGCGTGCTGCGAGTGCTGCGACTGCTGAGGACATTACGCCCGCTCAGGTCACCACCGCCACACACACTCTGTAGAGCAGCGCAACACACTCACACACACTGTAGAGCAGCGCAACACACTGACACACACTGACACACACCGCCACACACACTCTGTAGAGCAGCGCAACACACTCACACACACCGCCACACACACTCTGTAGAGCAGCGCAACTGTGCGGGTCTGTGCGGTTATGTGCGGTTATGTGCGGGTCTGTGCGGGTCTGTGCGGGTCTGTGTGGGTCTGTGTGGGTCTGTGTGGGTCTGTGTGGGTCTGTGCGGGTCTGTGCGGGTCTGTGTGGGTCTGTGTGGGTCTGTGTGGGTCTGTGTGGGTCTGTGCGGGTCTGTGTGGGTCTGTGTGGGTCTGTGCGGGTCTGTGCGGTTATGTGCGGGTCTGTGTGGGTCTGTGTGGGTCTGTGTGGGTCTGTGTGGGTCTGTGCGGGTCTGTGTGGGTCTGTGCGGGTCTGTGTGGGTCTGTGCGGTTATGTGCGGGTCTGTGCGGGTCTGTGTGGGTCTGTGTGGGTCTGTGCGGGTCTGTGCGGGTCTGTGTGGGTCTGTGTGGGTCTGTGTGGGTCTGTGTGGGTCTGTGCGGGTCTGTGTGGGTCTGTGCGGGTCTGTGTGGGTCTGTGCGGTTATGTGCGGGTCTGTGCGGGTCTGTGTGGGTCTGTGTGGGTCTGTGCGGGTCTGTGCGGTTATGTGCGGGTCTGTGTGGGTCTGTGCAAGTCTGTGCGGGTCTGTGTGGGTCTGTGTGGGTCTGTGTGGGTCTGTGTGGGTCTGTGCGGGTCTGTGCGGGTCTGTGCGGTTATGTGCGGGTCTGTGTGGGTCTGTGTGGGTCTGTGCGGGTCTGTGCGGGTCTGTACGGGTCTGTGCGGGTCTGGGTCTGTGCGGGTCTGTGCGGTTATGTGCGGGTCTGTGCGGGTCTGTGCGGGTCTGTGTGGGTCTGTGTGGGTCTGTGCGGGTCTGTGCGGTTATGTGCGGGTCTGTGTGGGTCTGTGCGGGTCTGTGTGGGTCTGTGTGGGTCTGTGTGGTTATGTGCGGGTCTGTGTGGGTCTGTGTGGGTCTGTGTGGGTCTGTGCGGGTCTGTGCTGGTCTGTGCGGGTCTGTGTGGGTCTGTGTGGGTCTGTGCGGGTCTGTGCGGGTCTGTGTGGGTCTGTGCGGGTCTGTGTGGGTCTGTGTGGGTCTGTGCGGGTCTGTGTGGGTCTGTGCGGGTCTGTGTGGGTCTGTGTGTGTCTGTGTGGGTCTGTGTGGGTCTGTGCGGGTCTGTGTCTGTGTGGGTCTGTGTGGGTCTGTGTGGGTCTGTGCGGGTCTGTGTCTGTGTGGGTCTGTGTGGGTCTGTGCGGTTATGTGCGGGTCTGTGTCTGTGTGGGTCTGTGTGGGTCTGTGTGGGTCTGTGTGGGTCTGTGCGGGTCTGTGCGGGTCTGTGTCTGTGTGGGTCTGTGTGGGTCTGTGTGGGTCTGTGCGGGTCTGTGCGGGTCTGTGTGGGTCTGTGTCTGTGTGGGTCTGTGTGGGTCTGTGTGGGTCTGTGCGGGTCTGTGCGGGTCTGTGCGGGTCTGTGCGGGTCTGTGCGGGTCTGTGCGGGTCTGTGTGGGTCTGTGCGGGTCTGTGCGGGTCTGTGCGGGTCTGTGTCTGTGTGGGTCTGTGTGGGTCTGTGTGGGTCTGTGCGGGTCTGTGCGGGTCTGTGTGGGTCTGTGTGGGTCTGTGCGGGTCTGTGTGGGTCTGTGTGTGTCTGTGTGGGTCTGTGTGGGTCTGTGCGGGTCTGTGTCTGTGTGGGTCTGTGTGGGTCTGTGTGGGTCTGTGCGGTTATGTGCGGGTCTGTGTCTGTGTGGGTCTGTGCGGGTCTGTGCGGGTCTGTGCGGTTATGTGCGGGTCTGTGTCTGTGCGGGTCTGTGCGGTTATGTGCGGGTCTGTGTGGGTCTGTGCGGGTCTGTGCGGGTCTGTGCGGGTCTGTACGGGTCTGTGCGGGTCTGTGCGGGTCTGTACGGGTCTGTGCGGGTCTGTGCGGGTCTGTGCGGGTCTGTGCGGGTCTGTGTGGGTCTGTGCGGGTCTGTGCGGGTCTGTGCGGGTCTGTGTCTGTGTGGGTCTGTGTGGGTCTGTGTGGGTCTGTGCGGGTCTGTGCGGGTCTGTGTGGGTCTGTGTGGGTCTGTGCGGGTCTGTGTGGGTCTGTGTGTGTCTGTGTGGGTCTGTGTGGGTCTGTGCGGGTCTGTGTCTGTGTGGGTCTGTGTGGGTCTGTGTGGGTCTGTGCGGTTATGTGCGGGTCTGTGTCTGTGTGGGTCTGTGCGGGTCTGTGCGGGTCTGTGCGGTTATGTGCGGGTCTGTGTCTGTGCGGGTCTGTGTGGGTCTGTGTGGGTCTGTGTGGGTCTGTGTGGGTCTGTGCGGGTCTGTGTGGGTCTGTGTGGGTCTGTGTGGGTCTGTGTGGGTCTGTGCGGGTCTGTGTGGGTCTGTGTGGGTCTGTGTGGGTCTGTGCGGGTCTGTGTGGGTCTGTGTGGGTCTGTGCGGGTCTGTGCGGGTCTGTGTCTGTGTGGGTCTGTGCGGGTCTGTGCGGGTCTGTGCGGTTATGTGCGGGTCTGTGTCTGTGTGGGTCTGTGCGGGTCTGTGCGGGTCTGTGTGGGTCTGTGTGGGTCTGTGTGGGTCTGTGCGGGTCTGTGCGGGTCTGTGCGGGTCTGTGTGGGTCTGTGTGGGTCTGTGCGGGTCTGTGCGGGTCTGTGCGGGTCTGTGCGGGTCTGTGCGGGTCTGTGCGGGTCTGTGCGGGTCTGTGCGGGTCTGTGCGGGTCTGTGCGGGTCTGTGTGGGTCTGTGTGGGTCTGTGCGGGTCTGTGCGGGTCTGTGTGGGTCTGTGTGGGTCTGTGCGGGTCTGTGCGGGTCTGTGTCTGTGTGGGTCTGTGTGGGTCTGTGTGGGTCTGTGCGGGTCTGTGCGGGTCTGTGTGGGTCTGTGTGGGTCTGTGCGGGTCTGTGTGGGTCTGTGTGTGTCTGTGTGGGTCTGTGTGGGTCTGTGCGGGTCTGTGTCTGTGTGGGTCTGTGTGGGTCTGTGTGGGTCTGTGCGGTTATGTGCGGGTCTGTGTCTGTGTGGGTCTGTGCGGGTCTGTGCGGGTCTGTGCGGTTATGTGCGGGTCTGTGTCTGTGCGGGTCTGTGCGGTTATGTGCGGGTCTGTGTGGGTCTGTGCGGGTCTGTGCGGGTCTGTGCGGGTCTGTACGGGTCTGTGCGGGTCTGTGCGGGTCTGTACGGGTCTGTGCGGGTCTGTGTCTGTGCGGGTCTGTGCGGTTATGTGCGGGTCTGTGTCTGTGTGGGTCTGTGCGGGTCTGTGCGGGTCTGTGCGGGTCTGTGCGGTTATGTGCGGGTCTGTGTCTGTGCGGGTCTGTGCGGGTCTGTGCGGGTCTGTGCGGGTCTGTGTGGGTCTGTGTGGGTCTGTGCGGGTCTGTGCGGTTATGTGCGGGTCTGTGTGGGTCTGTGCGGGTCTGTGCGGGTCTGTGTCTGTGTGGTTATGTGCGGGTCTGTGTGGGTCTGTGCGGGTCTGTGTGGGTCTGTGTGGGTCTGTGTGGGTCTGTGTGGGTCTGTGTGGGTCTGTGCGGGTCTGTGTGGGTCTGTGTGGGTCTGTGTGGGTCTGTGTGGGTCTGTGCGGGTCTGTGTGGGTCTGTGTGGGTCTGTGTGGGTCTGTGCGGGTCTGTGTGGGTCTGTGTGGGTCTGTGCGGGTCTGTGCGGGTCTGTGTCTGTGTGGGTCTGTGCGGGTCTGTGCGGGTCTGTGCGGTTATGTGCGGGTCTGTGTCTGTGTGGGTCTGTGCGGGTCTGTGCGGGTCTGTGTGGGTCTGTGTGGGTCTGTGTGGGTCTGTGCGGGTCTGTGCGGGTCTGTGCGGGTCTGTGTGGGTCTGTGTGGGTCTGTGTGGGTCTGTGCGGGTCTGTGCGGGTCTGTGCGGGTCTGTGCGGGTCTGTGCGGGTCTGTGCGGGTCTGTGTGGGTCTGTGTGGGTCTGTGCGGGTCTGTGCGGGTCTGTGCGGGTCTGTGTGGGTCTGTGTGGGTCTGTGCGGGTCTGTGCGGGTCTGTGTGGGTCTGTGTGGTTCTGATGGTGTTCTTCATGTGCGGGTCTGTGTGGGTCTGTGCGGGTCTGTGCGGGTCTGATGGTGTTCTTCATGTGCGGGTCTGTGTGGGTCTGTGCGGGTCTGTGCGGGTCTGTGCGGGTCTGTGCGGGTCTGTGCGGGTCTGTGTGGTTCTGATGGTGTTCTTCATGTGCGGGTCTGTGCGGGTCTGTGTGGTTCTGATGGTGTTCTTCATGGTTCCTCAGGGTGATCAGTCGCGCTCCAGGACTGAAGCTGGTGGTGGAGACTCTGATCACATCGCTGAAGCCCATCGGGAACATCGTCTTGATCTGCTGCGCGTTCTTCATCATCTTCGGCATCCTGGGAGTTCAGGTTAATCTCACTCACACTCAGTCCTCGCTGATCCCTCGCCCTGCTCCGTCAGACGCTGATCTCACTGTGTGTGTGTGTGTGTGTGTGTGTGTGTGTGTGTGTGTGTGTGTGTGTGTGTGTGTGTGTGTGTGTGTGTGCGCGTGTGTGTGCGCATGTGTGTGTGTGTCTCAACAGCTCTTCAAAGGGAAGTTCTTTTACTGTGTGGGTTTGGATGTGAAGAACATCACCAATAAGTCCGACTGTCTGTCTGTGAATTACCGCTGGGTTCATCACAAGTACAACTTTGACAACCTGGGTCAGGTGAGGGTCGATGCGTCTCTTCATGACTAAATATAGTTTTGAGCTGAACGGCCATATCTGAACCAGTGTTGTTTATATCATTGAGATACTATTATTATTATTATCAGTATGTTGAATTCAATTACGTTTTATATTTCCCTTAGTATCCATCACTCCACAATAAATGTGTGTGTGTGTGTGTGTGTGTTCGGTGGTTTTCCATTTCAGGCTCTGATGTCACTGTTTGTGTTGGCATCTAAAGATGGATGGGTAAATATCATGTACCACGGGCTGGATGCTGTCGGGATCGACCAACAGGTAAAACACACACACACACACACACACACACACACACACACACACACACACACACACACACATTCTGGTGTGACAAATTGGTTTAGGCTTTTGAGAATTTGGTTCAGAAAACGAGATTTAGTGTTTTTAGCCATTCAGAAAAACTGTAATTCATAATGTGCATTGATGATATTATATGATATTGATATGATAATTCGCTCGGCGATCAGGACTCAGATGACTCTCTTGTGCGTCTCTGTCCAGCCCGTGAAAAACAACAGCCCCTGGATGCTGCTGTACTTCATCTCGTTCCTGCTGATCGTCAGCTTCTTCGTGCTGAACATGTTTGTGGGCGTGGTGGTGGAGAACTTCCACAAGTGCCGTCAGCATCAGGAGGTGGAGGAGTTCCAGCGGCGGCAGGAGAAGCGGCAGCAGCGGCTCGACAGGAGGAGGCGCAGTAAGAGCTCATCCATCCATCCATCAGTCCATCCATCCATCAGTCCATCCATCCATCAGTCCATCCATCCATCAGTCAGTCTATCCACCCATCCATCAGTCAGTCTATACATCCATCCATTCATCAGTCAGTCTATCCATCCATCCATCCATCCATCAGTCAGTCTATACATCCATCCATCCATCCATCAGTCAGTCTATACATCCATCCATCCATCAGTCAGTCTACACATCCATCCATCCATCAGTCAGTCTATCCATCCATCCATCCATCCATCCATCCATCCATCCATCCATCCATCCATCCATCCATCCATCCATCCATCCATCAGTCTATACATCCATCCATCCATCCATCAGTCTATCCATCCATCCATCCTTCCATCCATCCATCCATCCATCAGTCTATCCATCCATCCTTCCATCCATCCTTCCATCCATCCTTCCATCCTTCCATCCATCCATCCATCCATCCATCCATCCATCCATCCATCCATCCATCCATCCATCCGTCCATCAGTTCATCCATCTCTTTATTGGTTGTGATTCTTGTCAAATAAAAAAATGATAATAAAGGTTTGCGAGTTTATATCTGACAATTCTGAGAAAAATCTGTATAACTGTAAAACTGTATATTGATACTATTACAAAGAATCTTGATTTTATATATTGCAATTCTGACGTTTTTTCGCAGAATTGTGTCTTTATATCCACTTTAGAATTTTTTTTTGCAATTGTAAATTTATCTCACAATTCTAAGAGACATCTTTTTATATATATCTTGCAATTTATATATTGCAATTCTGATTTTATTTTGCTGAATATTTCTTGAAATTGCAAGTTTATTTTTCATAATTCTGACTTATAAATTGCAATTGTGAGAAAAAAGTCAGATTTTCAAGATTACTTCACAATTTTAAAACATAAAGTCAGATGCGAGACATAAACATGCAATTGCGAGAGAAAAAATTGCCTTTTTATTTTTTACTCCGTGGTTTCTCTGCGTGGTTTCTCTGCGGAAACCGCAAACAAGTTTCATTAAAAATCAGTGTAGAGAAACATGAAGGTGAAATAAAGGTGCCAGTTATGATGATATTAATAATAATAAACTTTGTGTGTGCAGAGGCCCAGCGTCTGCCGTATTACGCCTCGTACGGCCGCATTCGCCTGATGATTCACTCGTTCTGCACCAGTCATTATCTGGACCTCTTCATCACCCTCATCATCTGCATCAATGTGGTCACCATGAGCCTGGAGCACTACAGCCAACCACAGGTGAGCAGCACCGTCACGTGACCCACTGCAGCCAATCAGCTGTTCGGCCTGAACCAGAGTTTGAGGCCTTGTACGGTTTCATTTGAAAACGCATCTTTCTCTCTGTTCTGGCCTTCCGGTCACACTGAGACGGCGCTTTTATTAATGAAAACACTCTCCAAAGTGGATACATTTGAAAACGCAGTCTTCGTGTTGTAGTGTGGACTGTCAAAACACAGGTATTTAAAAACGATGACGTAAGTTTAGTCATGTGACGCATATTGAACCAATAGATATTGATGTTTATAGCGGTATTGTGCCTGTTATGTTCACTTTCACACTGTTGGTAAAATGTGTTCCTTCACACACTCTTCATATCACAGTCCTGCACAGATGACAGAATACACTCACATCTGCTGTCCGGCGTTGAAACATGAGAACAGTTTTAGCGTTTTACACCAAACATATAATGGTGAGTGAGAGCGACCTGGAGCATCAGTGATGAGGAGATATTCTGCTAAATAAAATGATCCCGTCAGAAGAATTGCGCGATAACTTTATTATTTATTTTTACGTCTGTATCATCTCAGTGAGCTTCTGTGAGGGTTTACACATGTGGAGTAAAGGAGAATTCAGCGTTTTCAGGCATTTTCCAAAAGTTTCTCATCCACACTGAGACGTCGGAAAAAGACTGAAAACGCTAGTGTAGACGGAGAGCGTTTTTCAACGAAAATGTCTCCGGATTAATGTAGACGTTGCCCGAATCATCAGTGTGAGGACTAGTAGCGTCTGTTTACTTCTGTAACGAGGTATTGACTTCAGGAACAAGAACACATGTGGGCGGGGCTTGATTGTGTCTGTGGGCGGGGCTTGATTGTGTCTGTGGGGAGTTGATTGGATGGTTGTGGTTTGCTATTGGCTGATCTCATGTGAGTGACAGGTTATAGCCCCGCCCTCGTCCTCAGAGAAGAGAAGAGATGCTGCAAGAGGAACTTATTCTCATTCAACATTATTAAAACTATAATGATGCGCACCCATAAATCATGTACAATAAACAGCAATATTCTAGGGATGCACCAATATGAACATTTTGGTCAATACCGATAACCGATAATTCTTTATTTTTGAAAAAACGATAACCGATATATTGGCCGATAAATGTAATTCTAAATTTGTATGTAATTTTTGAGAGCCTGATTACAAAATCAAAAGTCTCACCATTAAAATCCATGTCCCAAACACACAAGTATAATGTTCTCATTATGATTTTATGTAGCCGATATGACAGACTTGCACTGAACCGTATTGTCTTTTTTTGAAGTGATTCAAATCATATTTCAAGCAATTCAAAACCATCATGTTGAACAGTGCACATCTGAAGTGTCTCATAATCCATTATTTATCGGCTTTCTGATAACAATAACATTAGAAATTAACATATATTGGCCGATACGGTGGCCGATATATCGTCCATCACTACAATATTCCAAAAAAAAAAAAAAGATTTGTTTATTTTGGTTTCATGGTGACTTTTCAGAGAAGAGATGCTGCAAGAGTTTGTTATGATTTTGATGATTATGGCTTACAGCTTATGGAAACCCCAAATTCAAAATTAGAATATTGTGAAAAGGTTTTCATAAGCTGTAAGCCATAATCATCAAAATTATAACAAATAAAGGCTTGAAATATCTCACTTTGCATGTAATGAGTCTATATAATATATTACTTTCACCTTTTAAGTTGAGTAACTTGAGTTATTTGTATCTCGGTGTGTGTGATCGTGGTTGCGTGTGGTTTCTCCCAGTCGCTGGAGACGGCGCTCCAGTACTGCAACTACTTCTTCAGCTCCACGTTTGTGGTGGAGGCGACGCTGAAGCTCGTGGCGTTCGGCATCAGACGCTTCTTCAAAGACAGGTAACGTCCCGCACTGAAGTCCTCCACACACACACACACACGCGCGCGCGGCTCGTTCAGTGTGTGTGTCTCTCCTCAGGTGGAATCAGCTCGATCTTGCCATCGTTCTGCTGTCTGTGATGGGAATCATTCTGGAGGAGATCGAAATAAACGCTTCACTTCCCATCAACCCCACCATCATCCGCATCATGAGAGTCCTGCGCATCGCCCGCGGTGAGATCCCACACACACACACACACACACACACACACACACACACACACACACACACACACACACACACACACACACACACACACACACACACACACACACACACACACACACACACACATTCTGGAGATTCTGCTGTTGGTATTAAATGCAATCTGGACTCAAATTGGACTAAGAATATTGGTTTATGTGGATCCATGTTCCCTATCAAGGGAACTTCCGCTGCGTGTACGCTGTGTGAACACCTCCGAGTGTTGCGTCATGAAGCACGTGTATAATCAGTCCAATGAATCAGCGAGATGTCAGGTGACGTCATAGACCAGGAAACTATAAAGCACCCCTGAGCGCAGAGCGTGACAGCTTCTGTTTCTTCAGCAAGCACTCTCTGTATATGTCCTTTGTTTATTTATTTGTGTCTGTCAAACTTACACTCACAATATATATATATATATCACTATGGCGAGCAAGCAAGATTACAAGCGTTGTATTGTTCCCTGCCCTCGTTAAATCACGGGTGGGGACACACATCAGCTTTGTGTTGCTTGTTTGGGAGTGGAGCATGACCCGTCAGTTCTCGAGGGAGCTGCTGCTGTCTGTGAGGACGCTCCGCTCTCGCCGGGTGTTCTTTGAGGAGGATCGGTTCGCTTCGCTCTCCCTGAGGTACGGGTCCCGCTGCTGCCAAGGCACAGCGGCGAAACGCATCTTGGGGTTCGCAGATGGATCTAGCAGCGGGGTTTGAGACGGGCCCCGCCCTATCTCAGCCTTTACCTGCTGGATCCAGTGTCTCTGCCCAGGGGGAAGCCCGAGTACAGCAGAATTCAGAAACTCAAGTTTAAGATGCTTGCGCTCAAACAGATTGTGTCACTGATTCAGTCCGAGGACTGGTTTGTCACAATAGACTTGAAGGATGCTTATTCCATATGTCTATCCATCCTCATCACAGGAAGTTCCTGAGGTTTGCTTTCGGGGGCGAAGCTTACCAATATCGGGTTCTTGGTCGGGTCATGTCGGGTCACCAATATCGGGTCATGTGGAAGAAGCCTTGGTTCCTCGCCCAGGGCCCAGTGTTGGGGGTTCTTGTCGACGCTTAACGCTATCGACGGATGCTTCCCTCACAGGATGGGGGGCGGTCATGAGTGGCTACTCGGCGACAGGTCTTTGGCAGGACCCTCAGCTTTCCTGGCACATAAATCGGCTAGAAATGATGGCGGTATTTCATTCAAATACTTCCTGTTAGACCTGAGAGGCCACCATGTGCTTGTCCGCTCGGACAACACATCGGTGGCCTCCTACATCAGCCATCAGGGCGGTCTGAGGTCTCGTATATTATGCAAACTGGCTCATCAGATCCTCCTATGGGCCCAGGGGAAATTGCTGTCTCTCAGGGCAGTATATATTCCAGGGCAGCTGAATGTGGGAGCAGATATCCTGTCGAGGCAGGGGCTGAGGCCCGGGGAGTGGAGACTTCACCCCGAGGTGGTGGAGCTCCTATGGGAGAACTTTGGTCGAGCACAGATCGATCTTTTTGCATCGTACGATACAACCCATTGCCCACTGTGGTTCTCCCTCACTCATCCAGCTCCTCTCGGACCGGATGCTGTAGGCAGCTGTGGCCGAGGTCACACCTGTACGCCTTACCCCCGGTATCAATGCTCCCGGGAGAGCTCTGGAGAGGGTTCGCCGGGAAGGGGCTCATCTATTGTTAGTAGCACCGTACTGGCTGGCCCGAGTATGGTTTTCGGACCTAGTGTCCCTTCTGGACGGCTCTCTGATGGAGACTCCTGTCAGGAGGGATCTGCTGTCCCAAGCAAGGGGCACGATATTTCACCCTCACCCAGAGTTGTGGAGACTGTGGGCTTGGCCTCTCAGGGGGCCCAGCTCATAGAATCCAGTCTCTCGACTGAGGTCGTTGAGACCATCCTGCAATCCAGAGCTCCCTCCACGAGAAAATGCTCTTATGCTCTGAAATGGAAATGATCCTCTACTTGGTGTGGAGAACGTAATTTTGATCCTGTTAACTGCCCGGCTGGTACAGTTTTCGATTTCCTACAAGACCGTTTCTCTGCTGGATTATCTCCTTCCACCTTGAAGGTGTATGTAGCAGCTATATCTGCGTATCACACCCCTCTGGGGGCTTCTTCTCTGGGGAGAGATCCTCTTATTAATCGTTTTCTCCGTGGCACATTGAGGCTGAGGCCTGCACTGCACTCTAGAGCGCCGGCTTGGGATTTGGCCATTGTACTTGAGGGTCTGGCCTTGGCTCCCTTCGAGCCTTTTAAAGAGGTTTCAGAAAAGTTCCTTACATTAAAAACTTTATTCCTACTTGCTATTTCTTCTATTAAGAGAATTGGGGATTTGCAAGCCCTGTTGGTTGCTCCTTTATGCCTAGTATTTGCACCTGGTATGGTTAAGGCATTTCTTCACCCTAGGCTGGGGTACATTCCTAAGATTCTTACTAAGAAGCCCAATTGTGCCGCAGGCCTTCTGTCCTCCACCTTTTTATACCCCAGATCAGGAAAGACTCAATCTGTTGTGTCCCGTTAGGGCTTTGGATGCCTACGTTCACAGAGCTGCCCTGTGGCGTAGATCAGAGCAGTTATTTGTCTGCTTCGGCTCAACCAAGAAGGGTTGCCCTGCATCGAAACAGGTTATGAGCAAGTGGGTAGTCGAGGCTATCTCACTTGCTTATCAAGCGGTC
>NC_136886.1:35630901-35648401 GCF_949152265.1 Phoxinus phoxinus
AAAGCAAAACCCTAGCACCCACTCATAACACCCTAGCAACTCCATAGCAACCACCCGGGATAACCAGGCAACCACAAGCAACACTTTTGCAACCATATATCACCCTAGCATCCCTTTACAATCTGTGTATCTGTCTGTTTGAGACTGCATGCCATTAAAAGCTATTAAAACTATTTCAAACTTTCTGAAGCCAACATCAAAGTACTCCTGGAAAACTTTATAAAATCTTTTGTTTTGTTTTTTGAAAAACCTCCATCAAAGAACAGTTATGATGTGTAAATGGAAATGCACAACTAGTCACATTTTGAAAAGATGTA
Source organism: Phoxinus phoxinus (assembly GCF_949152265.1). Classification (NCBI taxonomy): domain Eukaryota; kingdom Metazoa; phylum Chordata; class Actinopteri; order Cypriniformes; family Leuciscidae; genus Phoxinus; species Phoxinus phoxinus. The sequence continues at coordinate 35,631,219 of NC_136886.1, forward strand.
GTTTCGCAGTTAATTGAAATGAAACAGCTGCTGTGTTCAGCTGATGGTGTGTGTGTGTGTGTGTGTGTGTGTGTGTGTGTGTGTGGCAGATGCTCGTGCAGGAGACAGCCGGACAGCTTCACCCCTCTTCCATCTGCCAGCTGAGTTCTTCCACCCCACCACCGGTGCGATCCCCCAGGGCAGCCCAGCCACCGGCGCGGCCCCGCCCGGCTCCAGACACGCTTCTCCCGCCTCGTGGGCTTCTCTGAGGTCCCCGGGGGCCAACAGCAGGGTCACCTGCTCACAGGTGAGACACGGCACACGTTCAATGTAATCACGACTTGCAGTCAAGTGTCTAGAAAACTAAATAAGTATGAAGGGGTCTCATGTAGACTTCAAGCACTAGTGGTCCAAATGGCAGCTTATTCTCGCCACCACTCGCACACTTATGGGCAAAATCCAGTCATTCAAACAGGGAATTCATCACGTTGACAACAGCTGCTCGCTTTGAAAGTGGTCTGTGCTTTATGCATCCCTACCATAGACTGTAAAAAACATGTTTGTAGTGTGTGACGTCACCCGTAGTGTTTCTGAAGCCCAAAGTGGGCGGAGCCGGTCGTCGCCATCTTGACCACGCGTCACTCCCGGATAAACGTAAATGTACAGCTAGGCGGATTAGCTGAGGTGACATGACGCTAGCGCTAGCAGACAAACGGCTAGTAATGACATCAGCGGCAATCCACCTGTCACTCAAGTGGCCACGCCCTTAATTATGCAGAACTTTAAGGCTTAATATAATTTGAACGGATGAGTTATAATAATATTCACCCCCTCACAGTCGCCATGAAGGGCAAAATTAGCTTTATAGACCAAAACCACTTTTTGCCCCAGACTGTAAACATGTTTATTTCTGCTGTAAAGTTGAGCATTTTAACATGCGGGTCTATGGGACTGACTCACTTCTGCAGCGCTCTCTAGTGGCCAGTGGAGGAACTGCAGTTTAACATGCGGGTCTATGGGACTGAGTCTCTTCTGCAGCCGCTCTCTAGTGGCCAGTGGAGGAACTGCAGTTTAACATGCGGGTCTATGGGACTGAGTCTCTTCTGCAGCCGGCCTCTAGTGGACAGTGGAGGAACTGCAGTTTAACATGCGGGTCTATGGGACTGAGTCTCTTCTGCAGGCGGACTCTAGTGGCCAGTGGAGGAACTGCAGGTTAAGTCTCTCAGTGTTGATTCGAGAGAGAGACCGGAAGGTTTCTGCTTGGTCCCTACACCAATGACAATAGACAATGGACCTTTGACTGGAAGAGACTAATTCTGATTGTGGATTATGTAGTTTTCTTGCTACTAATTGGTTCAAATTCTCAGAATATCTTTTAAAGATTTCAGGACACTGCACTGGAAAACTTTTTCAAATCCAATGACTAGTTCTTCCTCAAAAGCTCACTATCAACTCCTTGTAATCCTGATATGCGGGTGGACTGGTGCACGCTTGGCTCCCTGTAGGATGAGTACAACCCACCAATCAGACGTCAACCAGTTCTATACGTTTACTTGCTGATCCCTTTGCTGTAGTGGTGCCACGGATCGCACAATTCATGGTTCGGATCCTTTACGGTTTTTGAACAAATACACAAATTACAAGCAGAGATGAATACTAAATAACAAAGTTACAAAGTCTAACAGTAGTGTTCAGGTACAGAAATCAATAATTAAGCCTAAAGCAACATTAAATAAAGTTTCTTCTTTGTTAAATCTGTATTTTGTTGTTTTATTAGCATTATGACATCGACAACAGTAGGAATATTAGGCTGCTGTCTCTTTAAGACCGAATATATGGACTGAATAAACTGACAAACATCCGGCTGGTACACACTGTGGTCCTCCAGGCTGATGTCAAAACACATCCAAATGATAATCTTTCTCTCTATGATGGTTCAATTTAGCAAAACAAATCGCATGCGTGCCGAACCGTGGGGAGCTGATCCGATGCACACCTACTTTGCTGTGATAGTGGTTTGCTTCTCCTTCCAGTGACTGTTTTGTTGTTTCTTGCTGCAGACGTCCCAAAGTAACTCCTCACTGGCCACGGGCAGTTCCATAGGGAGTCTACAGACCACACTAGAGGAGGGAGATCCGACGCTTCCCTTAGTCTGCAGAACCCACGTTCCCCCTGCAGAACGCCCTCAGAGACCTCGTGCTCCACAGACTGCGGCTCTCAACCTCCAGGCCACCAGGGGGCGGCAGAGGACTCGGAGCAGACACAGTGACTGCACAAACCCTAACTGGATCCGACGGGACTCCACGGAACCGTCCGATGAGGACACAGGAGTTAGATCCGGTCAGGCTGGTAATCCTGAACAGTTGTCGGATAACTTGAGTAGCTTCTCTCTGACGTCTCTGCACCCGCCCGACTCTCTAGCGCCGCCGCTGGCCAAGAAGTGCAACAGCACTGGGAGTTTAGCGGTCCCGAATAAAGATGGGAGATGCTTAATTGGAATTAACCCCTGGACTGACGCAACAAGTGAGGACACTGAGAGGGAGAGCAAGACGTGTAGACAGACTGTGGGTTCTAGCTGGCGTAAGAACAGATGAAATGCACGTTTTGCTCCAGGTATGGGACGATGTATGATCCGTTTCCTGAACTCGTCTCCGCTTTTCTCTTGAGGGACACAAATCTGTTTCCAAAACTCGGTTTCGGTTCTTCTTCAGGGCATTACACCGGACGCCTCAGACGAGATGCAGTAGACATGGAGTAGTGTACTGTAACATGTTCTGCATCATCAACTGAGGAACTCATAGGCAAAAAACAGACTTCTCTATCCCACCAGCCGGAGCGTGTAGCGAGCTCTAGCTCACACTGGGCGTGTAGCATGTGACGCATTCAAACGCAGAGAGCTGATGTATGACGCCACGTTTGTGTCATGTCGAAATTACTGCCATTGTTCTGTACTGTGGTTACGAAAATCAGTTTCTTCTTCAGCATGTTTGTCTCGCGTTCCAGTATAAGTGACACACTGGCTACGTTTACATGCAACCAAATAATCCGCTAGTAATGGGATTGACGACTCAATCGGACTGAATAGCCTTCATGTAATTAGACCCGTACTCGACAACTCGAAGGGGGGGGGGGGGGGGGTTTATTCCTTTTCTAATCCGATCGAGAGATCATGTAAACACTTCATCGGATTGAAAACCAAAACTGAAAGGACTGCGCATGTGCAATGACGTAGAATTAGCGCAATGACGCGGAAAATATCGCAATGACGTGGAACTAGCGCAATGACGTGGAAATAGCGTAATGACGTGGAAATAGCGTAATGACGTAGAAATTACGTAGAAATAGAGTAATGACGTAGAAATAGTGCAATGACGTGGAAATAGCGTAATGACGTAGAAATAGCGTAATGACGTAGAAATTACGTAGAAATAGCGTAATGACGTGGAAATAATGTAATGATGTGGAAATAGTGGAATGACGTAGAAATAGCGTAATGACGTGGAAATAGCGCAATGATGTGGAAATAGCGTAATGGCGTGGAAATAGCGCAATGACGTGGAAATAGCGTAATGACGTGGAAATAGCGTAATGACGTAGAAATTACGTAGAAATAGAGTAATGACGTAGAAATAGTGCAATGACGTGGAAATAGCGTAATGACTTAGAAATAGCGTAATGATGTGGAAATAGTGTAATGACGTAGAAATAGCGTAATGACGTAGAAATTACGTAGAAATAGCGTAATGACGTGGAAATAGCATAATGACGTAGAAATAGAGTAATGACGTAGAAATTACGTAGAAATAGCGCAATGACGTAGAAATAGCGTAATGACGTAGAAATAGCGCAATGACGTAGAAATAGCGTAATGGCGTGGAAATAATGTAATGACGTAGAAATAGCGTTATGACGTAGAAATTGCGTAATGACGTGTGACGCTGGGAACGAGCTGTTCTTCCTGTTGAATAAGTGTCATAAATTCTATAATCCTCTTCTCTGCGTGTGTGAAGTGGAGCAGGACAACGGCCCGCCAGCGCTCGCTTCAGACTCTCTCACACACGACGGTTTTACTGCGTGATCAATATAAGTATGGATATTTAATACAATATCATATATATTCAATACAATATATATGATCATGTCTCCAAATTATGACCAGAAATGGATAAATATTAAGTCTGCTGTTTAAAACAAATAAAGAATCAATGTATGATAATAATTATTTTGCGTAAACCGCAGGAAACTCGTACAGTGTGCGCATGTCAAAAAATATCCAGTCAACCAGATCCCGTTCAGCGGTCATGTAAACACGGTTCGGATTTATGAATCGGAATGAACTCAGTCCGATTGAAACAAAAGTTGTGCATGTAAACGCAGCCAGTGTGTAGGATAAGACTTGTTTTAGAGAATATCAGTTGAAATGTGTTGGGGAATTGTCTTGTTTAAAGCATAAAGTTGACTAAATTTAGTTTGTATTGACTTTTCCCCTCCAAGACATATTCTCTGAAGGATGTTTAGATACTCGTACTGGGAATCGAGCAACAATACTGAACAAGACAACAGCTGCGTCTGAAATCTCATAAGTACTGCATTAAACATTTGCGAATAAAGCAGCGTTTCCATCCCATGTGTTCAAGAGAAACGAGTGTGTGTCGAGCGTCAGAGAAACTCAGTAAGCGCGGTCGTGTTCTCTAGCGTTCGGATGCTGGTGTTCGGGAACACACTCGTGTGTGTGAGACGCTTCTGAGGGAGTTACACACACTCATTCTGATCACACACTTCCACTTTCAGAAACACCAAACCAACATTAGAGACGCTGCGACGCCATTGGTCCACTGGTTACTCCAGTTATCCAATCACAGCTGACGCTGAGGGAAAGTCACGTGAGGTTATTGTTGCGCATCGAGGGATTTATTCAGTAAATGAGTTTCAATGAGCACGTCTTCTTATCGCTTAAAGGATTAGTTCACTTTAAAAAAAACTTTTGCTGATAGTTTCCTCTCCCCGATGTCATCAAGATGTCCATGTCTTTCTTTCTTCAGTGGAAAAGAAATGAAGGTTTTTGATGAACACATTTCTCCATATAATGGACGTCAATGGGCCCCAAACGGGTCAAGGTCCAGATGACAGTGTCAGCGCCGCTTCAACGGGCTTTACACGACACCAGACGATGAATACGGGTCTTATCTAGCGGAACCATCGTCATTTCACAAATAAATAATAAAGTTTAAGTTTTAAAAGCACAAGCGCTCGCCTTGCTCTGTTCTGTGATGCGCGTTCGTAGGCTTTTCAATATTCCAACACCAGGATACACACACGAGATGGGCATTTTAAACGATAAACTGACACAAAGACATTTGAATATGTGTGTATGGTCCTCCTCCCGCACATCTGTAAACACTGACTCGTCAAGCGTGACCTTTACAGCGTAACTGCGTATCACGTGACGTCACGAACGCGCATCACAGAACAGAGCAAGGCGAGCGCTTGTGCTTATAAAACTTAAACTTGTTTATTTATGTTTGAAATGACGATGGTTTCGCTAGATAAGACCCGTATTCATCGTCTGGTGTCGTTTAAAGCCCGTTGAAGCGGCGCTGACACTGTCATCTGGACCTTGACCCGTTTGGGGCCCATTGACGTCCATTATATGGAGAAATGTGTTCATCAAAAACCTTCATTTCTGTTCGACTGAAGAAAGAAAGACATGGACATCTTGATGACATCGGGGTGAGGAAACTATCAGCAAAAGTTTTTTTAAAAGTGAACTAATCCTTTAATGTGTCCTCCCCAACTGAGCATATAAGTGTATGTGCATTTACATAAACTTACTGCGCATTACTCATTACATGCAGAGTAAGATATTTCAAGCCTTTATTTGTTATAATTTTGATGATTATGGCTTATGAAAACCCCAAATTCAAAATTAGAATATTGTGAAAAGGTTTTCATAATCTGTAAGCCATAATCATCAAAATTATAACAAATAAAGGCTTGAAATATCTCACTCTGCATGTATTGAGTCTATATAATATATTAGTTTCACCTTTTAAGTCGAATTACTGGAATAAATGAACTTTTGCACCATATTCACATTTTTCCAGTTTCACTCGTACATGTATGGTGTTTCCATCCAGCGTTTTCCATCAGATGTGCACAGAATCTCACCGGGAGTAATCGGTCTAATGGGTATAATTCTGTTTTACAAATCTGGACACTATTTCATGTACTGTTTTTCGTTTACTATATATTAGGGAAGTAGGTATATTTTTCATACTTTTTGTAATGAACTGAAAATGTTCTGTGTAAAAACCAAAATGGCAGCAGTTTTGGCTGTAAAATATAGTTTGGTAACTATTGATATGTGACCCTGGATCACAGCACCAGTCTCGACACGGGTATATCTGTGGCAATACACTGTACGGGTCAAAATTATAGATTTATTTGTTATATGCCAAAAATCATGAAGATATTAAGATCATGTTCCATGAAGATATTTAGTAAATGTCCTACCGTAAATATATAAAACATGTATTTTTGTGAGTGAATGCAGCACAATCGTGAACATAAATGCACAACTTTAAAGGAGATTTTCTCAATGTTTACATTTTTTTGCTCCTCAGATTCCAGATTTTCAATAGTTGTGTCTCGACCAAATATTGTCCTATCCTAACACACCACACATCAGTGGAGAGATTATTTATTCAGCTTTCAGATGATGTATAAATCTCAATTTTAAAAAATATATCCATGTGACTGGTTTTGTGGTCCAGGGTCACATATTTCCTTTCTTTGTAAAGAGCATCTGAGAATGAGCTCCAGACACAAGGGAAGCTTCATCAGCGGTTGTTGCTCTATAATAGCGTATAATAGAGATGTGTTCAGTGATCGCGCAGTAGTTCTGGCGTGACGCGCGCGAGGCGTCCTTCGCTGGCTCTTCTGTAGGAGGACTGGTTTACAGCCGCCCACAGATCATTAGTGCGCCGGCTGATTTATACATGTGTGATGGTCGTTATAACATTGACTTGAGGGTTTGTTGCTGGAATAATGACGGTAGAAACAGAAACATGAGCTGTGATCTGAGACCCAGCGAGCAAAACATCTTCTCAAGAAACTCTGAGTGCACTGGAGTTGCTCTGACATTTTTCAGCAAGTTTCATCATCCAACGGTAAAATCGTGCGCCTGATTCCTAGCATGTGTAATTTGTGGGCGGGATTATGCTAATTGTGATTAGGTGTGCAGCCGATTTACAAATGATTGGAAAAATCAAATCCGAAGATTACAAAGCATAAATCTGGAGATGAGTTTTTGGGAAAGTCCATTTTATGCACAATTTACTCTTGAAAGTTTCATGAATGAAGGTGTGTGTGTGCGTGTGTGTGTGTGTGTGTGTGTGTGTGTGTGTGGCTTGGTTTATTATACATTGTGGGAACCGAATGTCCCCACAAGGATAGTAAAACCTGAGATCACCTCCATTGTGGGGACCAGCCAGCGGAATGTCCTCACAAGGATAGAAATGAAAAACTGTGTGTGTGTGTGTGTGTGTGTGTGTGTGTGTGTGTGTGTACTTGGTATACATTACATTGTGGGAACCATAATGTCCCCACAAGGATAGTAAAACCTGAGATCACCTCCATTGTGGGGTCCAGCCAGCGGTCCCCATGTGGGGAATGGGTTAATAAACATACTAAATTATATATTTTTGAAAATGTAAAAATGCAGAATGTCTCCTGTGATGGGTAGGTTTAGGGATAGGGGCAGTGTAAGGGGATAGAATATACAGTTTGTACAGTATAAAAACCATTACGCCTATGGAATGTCCTCACAAGGATAGAAATGAAAGCTTTGTGTGTGTGTGTGTGTGTGTGTGTGTGTGTGTGTGTGTGTGTGTGTGTGTGTGTGTGTGTGTGTGTGTGTGTGTGTGTGTGTGTGTGTGTGTGTGTGTGTGTGTGTGTGTGGGTGGGTCTGGTGAAGGTCGGATGTAGATGGCAAGGTTGCACACTAGGGTTCGGATTAGAGATGAAGTTCGTCTCTGGAAAGCGAGCACGAGAGATGATGTCCCCGGACTGTGAAGAAAGTGTTTTATTTTTACAGTATTAAGTGAAATGTCGTTCTTGCTTCCGTATTATTACGTCTCTGTCTTCCACTTTTGCACTTTTGTAGTCTCACTAAAAACATGAAATCACTTTCGGATGATGAAGTGTGAGGCCCACAGCTGTATGCAGGAACACACACTCTTAGACACGTGACATTTCACTCAATAATGATGTGCGTTCATGCAAGTTTGAGTTGCAATTCCAGCATTGCCGTCTTCTTCTAGATCAATAATCTTACACAGGTATATATGATTTTTCATCTCCAGTTCTGTCAGAAACAGGAAAGTCTGTCGGTCTTGCGTGTGAAATGATTTGCTGATTTAGTTTCTCATTTGCAGCTGATGTGTGTGTTAAGGACTCTCAATGCACATTAATTTGCATGATTGCATTTAAATTCATGTAGTGGTTTAGTGCCCGTATCCCACATCTCCTGCTGTGATCACATCAGCTCGACTCCAGCGCCGGCTCGATGAGAGAGAGTCTGAGCAAATCATTGAACAAGGCCAAACACACACACTGTTCATTCTGAATGTGACTTTTTTAAAGCCATTCGATGATATATGATAATATACACCTCCGATATTTATGGATTTGCTCTGAAATGTTCCATCTTTTCATTGTTGCCAGAATAAAATTTAGTACAAGTAATCAAGGCATGTTTTCCACACTCTTTGAACAGAAAAATATTCATCAGTTAAACAATAGTAAATAACAATATTTAACTATATTTTTACTGAAACATGTTAAAGGACACCTCAGTGAAGATTTTGAAATGATGCATTAATTGTGTTGAATCGATTCACTGAAGCGTTCAGAAGTCAGTGATTCATGCAAATTAACTCGATCAGTGTGTTTGCTATTGAGACTCATCTCTCTGACTCGTGTGTGTGTGTGTGTGTGTGTGTGTGTGTGTGTGTGTGTGTGTGTGTTGTGAGACGAGGGACGGGTGTGAAACTGGACAAATATAAAGCATTTAAAACCATTGCAATATTTACTTATCTTGGTTCAGTTTTTATTGCCAATATAAGTAGTAAATATTCTGTACATCACCCAGCTCTATGTCAGAGTTTCCCATTTCTGAAGAGTTTAAAGCTGTAGCGTTTCATTATTCACAGTGCTAATAAAGTGTGAGTGTTGTTGAGTCTGCAGTTCGGTTGGTCGAGTAACTGTCAATCGTCGTCTTCATCGATATCTGTCAGATTTCCCCATAACTGAGTGTGGTTTAGCGTGAAGGGTCCGTGCGATGAGACGGCTCTCTGAAGCTCTCCGTCAGATCTGGGACATCAGCACTGATGCATGCTGGGATATCAGCACCGATGCATGCTGGGATATCAGCACTGATGCATGCTGGGATATCAGCACTGATGCATGCTGGGATTGAGGAGATCAGAACCTCACCTCTGGCTTTCCTTCATCACTCAATGCCCAATGTAAGTATGTTATTTAATAAAGTACGATTCATTGTTCATTTTTGTTCATGTTTGTTGCATTTAACTAATGTTAACAGTTTTGTGTTAGTAAAAGTTGGCATTTAAAATGTAAGTAAATGTTTTTCATTGTTAGTTCACATTAATTTATGTAAGGAAATGAATGAAAACATCGAATGAAACATCGTTGTACCTTAGAAAACTGTTTTTGTTTTTTCTTGCCATTTTTACTGTTTTTTAAAGCTACATTTCAAAACCCATGATATTCTGTGAGAATAAAATCTTTTTTTTTTCTGTCCCACAGTAAAGATACCAAGTGTGAACGTCATTACTGAACTCACGTGTTTTGTGAATATTCATGGAAAAATGAGACTAATAGCTTCTCTTCATTACATCAGTCAGGAGTAAAGCTGCAGTGTGCACTAGCGGAGTGAATCCTGTCGCACACACACACACACACACACACACACACACACACACACACACACACACACACACACACACACACACACACACACACACACACACACTCCTGCAAGCCTGAACTGCGTGATGGGGAGCTTTACAGACACTCACAATGAGGACTCACGATTCAATTTAAAATTTCAATTTACGTGTATAAGCACCGCTGCGCTCCGATAGCGCTTTAATTATCCGCTGATGTGTTCAACCCCACTGCAGAGATGCAGATTAACATGCTCACGTGCAGGATCTGCGTTTATAGGAGAGCGTGATGATTTAACACAGCGGAACAACATTCCTGAACGAGGAGATAATGAGAGACTGCGTGCGATGGAGAGTAAAAACCAGATTGAAACATGCGCATGTTTGATGAGGAGGATACGCCGCACACCATAATCACTGCGGCTTCAGGGAACGCCAAGCTTTGTGTTGTGACTGAATGTAACCCAATACCCGGAGCACATGCCTCATGTCTGTCTTTCTCTTCACTTTACAGTAAAAGTTCAGGCAAACATGAACGTTGAAAATTAGAACTTTAAATGATTTAGCAGAATCTTCACACGTTTCTTTGGACAAAAGTGTATTAAAGGTACAATATGTAATCACTTGCACAGTGTGATATATGTCCTGCAGTTGTGTACTTACAATAGTCTCCAAAGATTTTTTATTTCTGAGAAATTCCCATTTTAAATAATGGCCCGTCCCGGAAAAAAATGTCGCCTTTCAATGACGCAATATCCGCGCTATCCTCGGTTCCCGCTCGTACTGCCGTAGCCATGACGTAACCATGGCGACAGACGTGGACAACTGCGTAGTGCGTAACGTTTAGCGGCACGCTGTTCTTATTTCGTTCAGAATAACATTATAACTTTCAACACATGCAGTTTAGTGTGATAGTGTAACGTTAGAGCGAGTGACAGCGCTGCGTTACCTCACGAGTTTAATACGTCTAATAAACTGTCCTGTGCGAGTATAATTCAGCAGTCGCCGGTAGTTCTGTAGATTTAAATATCCTTATTCCTTTATATCCGCGGGACTCGCGTGTGATATCTGTCTATTATTAGCACTCGCGACAGCTTCACACCACTGTCATGTTAAAACACATCAATGTTTCACTCATCCATTAACATTATTATCCATCCGCTCGACAGCAAGTCCCAGCATTCGGCTCGTCACTGCGTCATCAACCTACGCCTGTGTTACTGTGAGAGGCTAGCGCCCCCTAGCGGCGGAAACAATTACATATTGTAGCTTTCAAGTCGTCATGAACTGAAAATATTTTAATTATATTTTGTAAATAAAAAAAATAAAAAAGCATTTGTTTTGCCAGTTTCTATTGAGTTACAAAAATAGTTCTTTATGAAAACATCCAGGTTTTTAAATGTTCACCCTTAGTTATGCAGAGATTAATGGAATGTCCCATTGTATCATTCTTCAAATATTATGGAACGTTATTATGGAAAAAACACGTTAGACGAACATCCAACTGAACCTTTTCAGGAGAAAAACACTTTTTGTACCATTTTAATGTGAATCAAATTGTATTTGATTTTGAAATCGCTTGATGAATTATTGTTTTTAGCTTCCTTAGATCTTCTCTGTTGAAGATTCCTCTGGCTCAGTCTCGTGCGCAGCTCCTGGTGTGTGTGTGTGTGTGTGTGTGTGTGTGTTGAGAGCATGTCGTGCCAGTCTCTGATAAAAGGAAGAATAACTCAGAGAAAGAGTGTTTGATCTTCTCCTTTTGCTGTCGCGTCTCCGAAGAGTGTGTCGCTGTTCACTTGCTGTCACTGTCAGCACATGGAGAGGGGTATGTGTGTGTGTGTGTGTGTGTGTGTGTCGCTGTTCACTTGTTGTCACTGTTAGCCGTCGACGTTCACAGATACTGTTACACATGAACATCATCAGCTTCAGTCGAGCTGTCAGATCCTGTCAGTCTGTGTGAGCTGCAGATTCACAGCAGTGTGTGTGTGTGTGAGAGTGTGTGTGTGTGAGAGAGAGAGAGAGAGAGAGAGAGAGAGAGAGAGAGAGAGAGAGAGAGAGAGAGAGATTGATTGTGGTTGTTCTGGTCCTGCTGAAGTCTCGCCGTGATCTGAGGCCGTGTGTGTTCAGTGTGTGCTGCTCTAATTCTCACACACACATATGGGAAAGGTTTTAGGGGAATATGGATTATTAATCTCTCCTCACCTTCTCCTGTCCTCTGTGTCTCGTCTGAGTGTGTGTCTCTCGAGTGTGTGTCTCGTCTGTGTGTGTGTGTCTCTGAGTATGTCTCGTCTGAGTGTGTGACTCGTCTGAGTGTGTGTCTCGTCTGAGTGTGTGTCTCGTCTGAGTGTGTGTCTCGTCTGAGTGTGTCTCGTCTGAGTTTGTGTCTCGTCTGTGTGTGTGTGTCTCGTCTGTGTGTGTGTGTCTCTGAGTGTGTGTCTCACACTGGGCGTCCAGGGCGGAGACGACCCCTCGGGCGGCCATGGCGGAGGCGTTCAGAGGACGAAAAAACATCTTCTTGGGCGGAGCTATCGGGACAGGCTCCGGGGCGGTGGACATTACGTGATGCGCAGGCTTGGCAGAGCCGACGTGAACAGTCTCTGGATTGGCAGAACCGACGCGAAGAAGCTCTGGCTTGATAGGTCGCATGGATGGAGCCGGTAGGGCGAGACACTGGGGCGAGGTGCTGCAGCCTCTTCGGGACTCACTGGGGGCGCTGCAGGCTCTTCGGGACCCACTGGGGGCGCTGCAGGCTCTTCGGGACCCACTGGGGGCGCTGCAGGCTCTTCGGGACCCACTGGGGGTGCTGCAGGCTCTTCGGGACCCACTGGGGGTGCTGCAGCCTCTTCGGGACCCACTGGGGGCGCCTGCAGCCTCTTCGGGACCCTCTGGGGGTGCTGCAGCCTCTTCGGGACCCACTGGGGGCGCTGCAACCTCTTCGGGACCCACTGGGGGTGCTGCAACCTCTTCGGGACCCACTGGGGGCGCTGCAGGCTCTTCGGGACCCACTGGGGGCGCTGCAGCCTCTTCGGGACCCACTGGGGGTGCTGCAGGCTCTTCGGGACCCACTGGGGGTGCTGCAGCCTCTTCGGGACCCACTGGGGGTGCTGCAGCCTCTTCGGGACCCACTGGGGGCGCTGCAGGCTCTTTGGGACCCACTGGGGGTGCTGCAGCCTCTTCGGGACCCTCTGGGGGTGCTGCAGCCTCTTTGGGACCCACTGGGGGTGCTGCAACCTCTTCAGGACCCACTGGGGGCGCTGCAGCCTCTTTGGGACCCACTGGGGGCGCTGCAGGCTCTTCGGGACCCACTGGGGGCGGGGCGCTGCAGGCTCTTCGGGACCCACTGGGGGCGGGGCGCTGCAGGCTCTTCGGGACCCACTGGGCACTGCAGCCTCTTCGGGACCCACTGGGGGCGCTGCAGGCTCTTCGGGACTCACTGGGGGCGCTGAAGGCTCTTTGTTACTCACTGGGGGCGCTGCAGGCTCTTCGGGACCCACTGGGGGCGCTGCAGGCTCTTCGGGACCCACTGGGGGCGCTGCAGGCTCTTCGGGACTCACTGGGGGCGCTGCAGGCTCTTCGGGACCCACTGGGGGCGCTGCAGGCTCTTCGGGACCCACTGGGGGCGCTGCAGGCTCTTCGGGACTCACTGGGGGCGCTGCAGGCTCTCCGGGACTCACTGGGGGCGCTGCAGGCTCTTCGGGACTCACTGGGCGCTGCAGGCTCTTCGGGACCCACTGGGGGCGCTGCAGCCTCTTCGGGACCCACTGGGGGCGCTGCAGGCTCTTCGGGACCCACTGGGGGCGCTGCAGGCTCTTCGGGACCCACTGGGGGCGCTGCAGGCTCTTCGGGACTCACTGGGGGCGCTGCAGGCTCTTCGGGACCCACTGGGGGCGCTGCAGCCTCTTCGGGACCCACTGGGGGCGCTGCAGGCTCTTCGGGACTCACTGGGCGCTGCAGCCTCTTCGGGACCCACTGGGGGCGCTGCAGCCTCTTCGGGACCCACTGGGTGCTGCAGGCTCTTCGGGACCCACTGGGGGCGCTGCAGCCTCTTCGGGACCCACTGGGGGCGCTGCAGCCTCTTTTGGGACTCACTGGGCGCTGCAGGCTCTTCGGGACTCACTGGGCACTGCAGGCTCTTCGGGACTCACTGGGCGCTGCAGGCTCTTCGGGACCCTCTGGGTGCTGCAGGCTCTTCGGGACCCTCTGGGTGCTGCAGGCTCTTCGGGACTCACTGGGCGCTGCAGCCTCTTTTGGGACTCACTGGGTGCTGCAGGCTCTTCGGGACTCACTGGGGGGCGCTGCAGGATCTTTGGGACTCAATGGGCGCTGCAGGCTCTTCGGGACCCGTTGGGGGCACTGCAGCCTCTGCGGGACCCTCTGGGGGCGCTGCAGGCTCTTTGGGACTCACTGGGCGCTGCAGGCTCTTCGGGGCCCTCTGGGGCCGCGACGGGGAGAGTGGACAACTCTGGCATCACTGAACTGGAAACCCCCGAAGTCAGGGCCTCCTGGACCACCAGCCCTGAAACCCCTGAAGTCGGGCCCTCCCAGACCACTGAATTAGGGGAAGCAACAGGAGCCTTCATTCCTCCTCCTGCGCTTGCGAGGGTGAGATGGTGTGGAAATAACCGCCTCTTCTGACTGCAGCTTCTTTAACTGGAGGATTCCTTTGGTGATCCAGAAAATGAATGAATTCCCCAAATGTCAAGTGCTCCAGCCCTATCATTGTCCAGACGTTGATGGGCTCATCAAGGGCGTAATTAAACAAGTCCTTAAGGGCCATATCACCAAGCCCCAGTCCCTCTGCAGCAGCGCTGAACTTCTGACGAAGGGAACTCAAAGTGCTGAACTTCACTATGCGCTCGTACTGCGGGCAGGAGACAGTGGAGATCGACGGATGGCGTGAGTTCTTCCTCGGCTGAATCCTCATAAAGGCTGGTTTGTTCTGTCACGGAAAGGTAAAAGTGAAGCGAGGATTCAAGTGCAAAAGGAATGTTTATTAACCCTCTGGGGTCTGAGGGGGTTTTGGGGCCCTGGAGAAGTTTTGACATGCCTTGACATTTGTGCTTTTTTCAGTTGCTTTAAAACATATTAAGGCTAATCTGATTACACTGTACAGCACAATCAGGGCTACAATAATATGTGAGCTGCATGTATATACGTGTGTATTTATGAGAAAATAACGTTTAAAAAAAACTAAATGTTAAGTCACTGAAATAATGCCATATAACACATAGTAAATATTTGTTCACAAGACTTTTCAGAACTGCATCTTGTAGCCTAGAGTTTTTTCTTCAAAAGGATGTGAAAACTATCCTGAGCACTCACTCTTACAAAACAATATAGTCCTTTCACTTTTGTAAGACACTTTTAGTGTCAGAATGGCTGTATACGGGGAGGCGTGACACATCATGAATAATGCAGTGATTCACACCTGAAGACACAAAGACCCTCCCCTTGGAATACCAATGAGGAATGTGATAGAGGGAACTATAGAGAATGAATGCGAGGAGACTTAATGATTGAATGTATTGTTTGGAGTTTATTCACAAAATCAAGTTTACCTGGTTTTTCCCAGGAGTCTCCCATCCAAGTACTAACCAGCTCAGCTTCAGTGGGCAACCAGTCTTGGGCTACAGGGTGATATGGCTGCTGTAAGTCCCACATGCACCAAACTTCATTGCAAACAAGTCTTTTAGGAACTTTGGGCTTGTGTAGAAATTGTCCATGTACACATGATGCCCAGAGCCTAAAACTTTACAGTCCACAAGAGATGTTACAGCATCATATGACAGTGTGTGGGAAAGTTGTTCTTTCCGGTGCACACAGAAATGTCCACAGTGTATCCGTTCGATGAGTCTGCAAGAACAAACAACGTGAAACCCCACCTGGTCAACTTAGCTTTCATGTACTGTGTCATACCCGTGTGTGCTTTGCATGCCACCATTCTTTCATCCACAGCTAAGTTTCTTTTAGGATGATAGATGGATTTACAAGCATGACGGATAGTGTCCATGAGAGGTTTGACCCTGAAAAGACGGTCATGTTCAGGTGTGCCCCTCTTTCTGTCATTCTCCTTATCTGCATCTGGGACTCATGTGCACACTCCATGGAATGATGCGGTATCTGTCCCTGGACATGATTGTGGCAGGAAAAGGCAAAGAGAAAAGACTCTCTTGCCGCCAGTAGTCCTGGACGGAGCTCATCGTCACCATGGCCATGTACAACACCAGCCCAATGTAGCGGTACATCTCACTGATGCTGACATCTGTCCATTTATATTTGCGGCCCTTTGCAATTGCACCAGCAGCCTGAGCATTGGTGTTGTGGAAGAGTTGACACTGCATTCTCAGAAAAAAAACATTTTGAAGAGACTCTGGGGAGTGTGTGTGTCAGCAGGACTCAGCTGTGCTCCAGGTTCCTGTGCAGAATCTCAGAGTCTGTGGAACCAGATCAATGTTTGAATGTTTGTCTTGGCCCTCTTTGCAACAGGTGTCTGCATGACGAGACGGGCATGAAACAGGAATAGAAACACAAGAGATCATAGACAACGAACCAGCACAGGACTGCAAACACAGGGAGACTAAATAGGAAGCAAACAAAAGAAGGAAACGAACAAGGCAGGTGGGGAAAATTCATCAATAATCAGGTAATAATCAATTGACAAGAGAGCATATGGCCAGTGCCGCTGCTAGCCATTTTGGTGCCCAAAGCATAATTGCATAATTCCTCTATGATGCCCCTCCCTCTCTGCCGTGCACGCGCTTCTTTCTCGCGGGCGCGCTCGCTCTAGATTCCGGAGATTTTAACTGATTCGCGGGCATCAGTGAGTCGCTATTAATATGCAGGAGACTCCTGGAACCTCCGGACTTGGGATGTCTGCATTTCTATACCGGCATTATAACTATTGATTTTTCATTAGGCTATTTTTTTGCTGCCCCCTCAGCTCTTGATGCCCTACACACAGTGCGTGATGCGTGTGGTGGGAGCGGCGGCGCTGCATGTGGCACAAGCAATACAAGACAAGCCATGTGCTCACAACAAACCAGACTACACACAAACACATGACAGACCGGGAAGAGCTCTGTCACCAACCAGATATAGACCAAACTGAGGTGACAGAACCCTGACACTTATTAGGCCTAGAAAATATGTTGTTTTAACATAACATCTCGTTATTACGAGAAAATATTAT
Source organism: Phoxinus phoxinus (assembly GCF_949152265.1). NCBI lineage: Eukaryota > Metazoa > Chordata > Actinopteri > Cypriniformes > Leuciscidae > Phoxinus > Phoxinus phoxinus. The sequence continues at coordinate 35,648,355 of NC_136886.1, forward strand.
AATAATTTGTTACATTTATATAGCGCTTTTTCTGAGACCTCAAAACG
>NC_136886.1:35650901-35661655 GCF_949152265.1 Phoxinus phoxinus
CCTGATGGGGGAGGAGAGAGAGAGAGCCAATCTGAAGTAGGGGGCGTGCCCACTCCTGATGGGAGAGGAGAGAGAGAGACCCAATCAGCAGTAGGGGGCGTGCCCACTCCTGATGGAGGAGGAGAGAGAGAGAGCCAATCTGCAGTAGGGGGCGTGCCCACTCCTGATGGGGGAGGAGAGAGAGAGAGCCAATCTGCAGTAGGGGGTGTGTCCACTCCTGATGGGAGAGGAGAGAGAGAGAGCCAATCTGCAGTAGGGGGCGTGCCCACTCCTGATGGGGGAGGAGAGAGAGAGCCAATCTGCAGTAGGGGGCGTGCCCACTCCTGATGGGGGAGGAGAGAGAGAGAGACAATCTGCAGTAGGGGGTGTGTCCACTCCTGATGGGGGAGGAGAGAGAGAGCCAATCAGCAGTAGGGGGCGTGTCCACTCCTGATGGGGGAGGAGAGAGAGAGAGAGAGAGAGAGACAATCAGCAGTAGGGGGCGTGCCCACTCCTGATGGGAGAGGAGAGAGAGAGAGCCAATCTGCAGTAGGGGGTGTGTCCACTCCTGATGGGAGAGGAGAGAGAGAGAGAGAGAGAGAGAGACAATCAGCAGTAGGGGGCGTGCCCACTCCTGATGGGAGAGGAGAGAGAGAGAGCCAATCTGCAGTAGGGGGTGTGTCCACTCCTGATGGGAGAGGAGAGAGAGAGAGCCAATCTGCAGTAGGGGGCGTGCCGACTCCTGATGGGAGAGGAGAGAGAGAGAGCCAATCAGCAGTAGGGGGCGTGTCCACTCCTGATGGGGGAGGAGAGAGAAAGAGAGAGAGCCAATCTGCAGTAGGGGGCGTGTCCACTCCTGATGGGGGAGGAGAGAGACAATCTGCAGTAGGGGGCGTGTCCACTCCTGATGGGGGAGGAGAGAGAGAGAGACAATCTCATTCGTCATCTTCGCCTATTTTTTGGCTGCAGAGCAGTGAAGTTTGTTTGGGTTGATTTCAAATATTAATCGTGTTTCTCAGAAATCACTTACTGCACCTTTACATTTACATTTAGTCATTTAGCAGACGCTTTTATCCAAAGCGACTTACAGCTGAGGACTACAGCAAGCGAGTCATCGTGAAGAGGCAAAAATAACGCAAGAAGTGCTCAAAATACAAAGTTCAGGCATTACTCAGAGTAGCAGAAGCCTTTTGAATGTGGTCAGGGATTCTGCATCCCGGACGAGGGTAGGGAGATCATTCCACCAGCAAGGAACCGTGAATGAGAATGTTCTGGAGTGATTCTGTGGCTCTCTGTGATGACGAGCCGTCGCTCATTGACCGATCGCAGGCTTCTGGTAGGGATGTAGACTCGTAGGAGCGAGTGAAAGTAGGAGGAGCTGAGCCTGTGGTCGATCTGTAAGCAAGCGTCAATGCCTTGAACTTGATGCGAGCAGCGAGTGGTAGCCAGTGCAGAGAGATTTTTTCACCTTTAAGATGACCCACAGAGCTTTTACAAATCTTTTGCTAAAATACCGCTGCTGCTACACTGACACAACACACACAGCATCCGACCAACAGCCCCACCGCTAACATGATGTATTCCAGAGTGGTGGTCCAGAACGCAAACAAGTAGAGGCTCTTATTACAGTAGGGGTCTCCAGCCACAGTCTGGTTGTAGTTAGGAGGGTAAATAGAGTAAATCCACACACTGCCTGTTAAAAAAAAGAATATCTTTTAGAAACATAATTTATTTTACATTACGATTTGATGACATTGGGTATTTGATGAAACAGGCTTCACTGATCCTGTCACTTCCCTGTTGAATCTGTTTAACATCATTTATTTAAAATTATGATTTGATGAAGTTGGCATCATTCTGTTACTATAATACTCTGAAGATGCTTTGAAACAATCGCAGTTGTATAACACAATAAATAAAGGCAACCTGACTTCAATTGACTGTTTACAATTTTAACTTAAAAAAAAAAAACATTCATTCACACATATTTTTTTACCTTTAATATGTTTTTAATGAATGTATTAAATACTCAAGGGGCTATATGTAGAATTCAGAAACCCTTGTTTATTAGTGTACTAATACTTCACATAAAAATCAGTCTGCAATGTTTCATAGATAACCTTGAAAGTTGGGGAAGGTCTCGTTTTTTAAGTTTTGTTACACATTGGCAAGAAAAACAGGCACAATACTACATTACAGATGAAACTCTGAAAATTAGAATATGGTGCAAAAATTCATGTATTTCAGTAATTCAAATTAAAAGGTGAAACCTTTTAAGGTGAAACTAAATAATATATTTAGTTTATAAATGCATTATTATAATTTTCAGAGGGCCGACATCTCTGTTCAGATTTTGAACTTGGGGCAAATTATAACTTTTGCACAATATTCAAATTTTTCGAGTTTCACCTGCCTGAATTAGCCTTAATAATTTGAGTAAATGTGTAAGCTTGATTTATGCCTATTTTTTCCACATCTTTTCACAAGAGAAATATTCTTCTCCTGAACACGGTCTGAGACGATGCAGTGAAAAGAGGAGTGTGTTCTGGTGCAAACGTTCCCTGGTGATATTCTGCAGTTCCAGAAAACAACTCCGCCACTGACCAGGAGAAACCCAGTCTAAAGACAGCGGCGCCGCGCGTTAGTCAGATGCTGTTTTAAGAGCGCGTGCTTGGCCATTATGTAGCGTGTGAACAACACACACACTTTGATTCTCTAATCTAAACAGACGCAGCAGTTTTCATTTGTGCAAGTCATACATTATTACAAGGAAAAATATTAACACACGAGGGAAATCATTGTTGTGTCCGTGAAGATGTGAACAAAATCTATCTAGATTACACATTTACCCAAATTATTATACGCCTGTTTAACCGAAGCTAATGTGTGTGTGTTTCTCCATCATCCTCATACAATGTCACTTGTCAGCTGCCAGCAGCCATATCACCCTGTAGCCCAAGACTGGTTGCCCACTGGAGCTGAGCGGGGCTGAGCTGGTTAGTACTTGGATGGGAGACTCCTGAGAAAACCAGGTTGCTGCTGGAAGAGGTGTTAGTGTGGCCAGCAGGGGGCGCTCACCCTATGGTCTGTGCGGGTCCTAACGCCCCAGTGAAGTGACGGGGACACTCTTCTGCCAAAGAGCGCCGTCCTTCGGATGAGACGTTAAACCGAGGTCCTGACTCTCTGTGGTCATTAAAAATCTCAGGATGTCCTTCGAAAGAGTAGGGGTGTAACCCCGGTGTCCTGGCCAAATTTGCCCAGTGGCCTCTGTCCATCATGGCCTCCTAATCATCCCTATATATATACTAATTGGCTTCATCACTGTCTCCTCTCCACAAGTAAGCTGGTGTGTGGTGGGCGTTCTGGCGCAATATGTCTGCCGTCGCATCATCCAGATGATGCTGCACATTGGTGGTGGTTGAGGAGATTCCCCCCTTCTGTGTAAAGCGCTTTGAGTGTCGAGATAAGCGCTATATAAAATGTAATGAATTATTATTATTATTATTATTATTATTACTTCTCTGTGTTTTACGGCCCTGACGAGAACGTCTGTCTCCTCGGCTGTGAACCGCTCCTGGTGTGCGCTGGCAAACCCGCCGTTATAATAGCAATCCGCCGTAATAATAGCGATCCGCCGTTATAATAGCGATCCGCAGTTATAATAGCGATCCGCCGTTATAATAGCAATCCGCCGTTATAATAGCAATCCGCCGTTATAATAGCAATCCGCCGTTATAATAGCAATCCACCGTTATAATAGCAATCCGCCGTTATAATAGCAATCCGCCGTTATAATAGCAATCCACCGTTATAATAGCGATCCGCCGTTATAATAGCAATCCGCCGTTATAATAGCAATCCACCGTTATAATAGCGATCCACCGTTATAATAGCAATCCGCCGTTATAATAGCAATCCGCCGTTATAATAGCAATCCACCGTTATAATAGCAATCCGCCGTTATAATAGCAATCCGCCGTTATAATAGCGATCCGCCGTTATAATAGCAATCCACCGTTATAATAGCAATCCGCCGTTATAATTAGCAATCCGCCGTTATAATAGCAATCCACCGTTATAATAGCGATCCACCGTTATAATAGCAATCCGCCGTTATAATAGCAATCCGCCGTTATAATAGCGATCCGCCGTTATAATAGCGATCCGCCATTATAATAGCAATCCGCCGTTATAATAGCAATCCGCCGTTATAATAGCAATCCGCCGTTATAATAGCAATCCGCCGTTATAATAGCAATCCGCCGTTATAATAGCAATCCGCCGTTATAATAGCGATCCGCCGTTATAATAGCAATCCGCCGTTATAATAGCAATCCGCCGTTATAATAGCAATCCACCGTTATAATAGCAATCCGCCGTTATAATAGCGATCCGCCGTTATAATAGCAATCCGCCGTTATAATAGCGATCCGCCGTTATAATAGCAATCCGCCGTTATAATAGCGATCCGCCGTTATAATAGCAATCCGCCGTTATAATAGCGATCCGCCGTTATAATAGCGATCCGCCGTTATAATAGCGATCCGCCGTTATAATAGCGATCCACCGTTATAATAGCGATCCGCCGTTATAATAGCGATCCGCCGTTATAATAGCGATCCGCCGTTATAATAGCGATCCGCCGTTATAATAGCAATCCACCGTTATAATAGCAATCCGCCGTTATAATAGCGATCCGCCGTTATAATAGCGATCCGCCGTTATAATAGCGATCCGCCGTTATAATAGCGATCCGCCGTTATAATAGCGATCCGCCGTTATAATAGCGATCCGCCGTTATAATAGCGATCCGCCGTTATAATAGCAATCCGCCGTTATAATAGCAATCCGCCGTTATAATAGCAATCCGCCGTTATAATAGCAATCCGCCGTTATAATAGCAATCCGCCGTTATAATAGCGATCCGCCGTTATAATAGCAATCCGCCGTTATAATAGCGATCCGCCGTTATAATAGCGATCCGCCGTTATAATAGCAATCCGCCGTTATAATAGCGATCCGCCGTTATAATAGCGATCCGCCGTTATAATAGCGATCCACCGTTATAATAGCAATCCGCCGTTATAATAGCGATCCGCCGTTATAATAGCAATCCGCCGTTATAATAGCAATCCGCCGTTATAATAGCAATCCGCCGTTATAATAGCAATCCGCCGTTATAATAGCAATCCACCGTTATAATAGCAATCCACCGTTATAATAGCAATCCGCCGTTATAATAGCGATCCGCCGTTATAATAGCAATCCACCGTTATAATAGCAATCCACCGTTATAATAGCAATCCGCCGTTATAATAGCAATCCACCGTTATAATAGCAATCCGCCGTTATAATAGCAATCCACCGTTATAATAGCAATCCGCCGTTATAATAGCAATCCACCGTTATAATAGCAATCCGCCGTTATAATAGCGATCCGCCGTTATAATAGCAATCCGCCGTTATAATAGCAATCCGCCGTTATAATAGCAATCCACCGTTATAATAGCAATCCACCGTTATAATAGCAATCCACCGTTATAATAGCAATCCGCCGTTATAATAGCAATCCACCGTTATAATAGCAATCCGCCGTTATAATAGCGATCCGCCGTTATAATAGCAATCCGCCGTTATAATAGCAATCCGCCGTTATAATAGCAATCCGCCGTTATAATAGCAATTCCTAATTTACCGACGTGCGTCTGTGTAGGGAAAAGTTCGCTTTGCGTCAGGAGTAAAATAGGAATGAGACATGCGTTGTGTACTAAGCCAATTGCGCTGGGTGCACGATAGGACCCGTAGCCCCTTTAAGTTCATTAATGTTAATCTTTGTTAAAGACTTTAAATTAAAATTAAAATTAAAATTAAAAAAGTAAAAATTCCACCACAAACACAATTAAACATTGTTTGCTTCAAAAGAGCAAAATCTCAAAAATGTAATTGCAAAGTTCACAATGAAATATTGAAGCTTTCAGAGACCTATGAACACATGAAATGGCCTCTTCCTCCCACACACACCAGCCAATCTTACCACAGATCATCCAGCAGAACAAGAAGATCGAAACCACAGCGCTGCACACATTGGTGGGGCTGGACGAAGTGTCCGTTCCCGGCTCCGTGTTGCTGGCACAGGGAAGACAACACCAGGAGCCCCCCAGAAACATGAACACTCCACACACCAGCACATAGACTGGGATATAGTGCTGCTGGGGACAGTCTCGGAGATACACGGCGCCTGTGGTGATGGGAACGCAACAACAGAACCTTAAATCACTGAAGGTACGGGAAGGAATAAATACAGCACTCACATTCACTGCAACGTACCTATTGCAATATGAACAATGCTAATAGCCAGTGAGAGAAGTTTTGAAATCCCTGAAATACAAAATTTGCTAGAGTCAGATGCTTTTTGTTCATTAAGTGCAGAAGTAACAATTGTTTATGGAGTAAAACTCTCATACCAGGGCAACATGTACAACACTTCAACGTTGTCCCTGCATCCATGGTTCCTATGCAAAGCATACAACAGCAGTAATTAAATCATTATGCTCAGATGATCATACAAATTCATTTATTAAAGTCATTAATCTGTTTTCTTAACAAAATGTACAAGTGTAAATATATTGGTTTGAGTTAGCATTAAATATATATTGAAATATTGTACAGTACAACTACAATATTTATCAATTTAATTCCACTACATTAACAGATACGATCTTGTGTGAGTCTGTAAATAATACACTCACACTTGCACATAAGTGATACTTTGCTCAAAAATGCTTACCTGAAGGTCTGAAGATTAGAAATAGCCTGGCATGATTCTTCATGGGGTTTTATACTCTCTGGTTTGGTTTCAGTGTCTTTTTTTTCTTCTTTTTTTGTTTTGTTAGTTCCTCTATTATGAGTGTGCCAAGGTTCAGGGACTTCTTCTCTTTTCACTTTATGACTGCCATTTTTAAGAAATAGAGAATTTCCTACCATCCTGATGATACACAGTTGTATCTTCCCTTTTAAAAAATGGACCGTTTTTATCCTCTGGACGTGCTCTGCAACTGTTTTGAGGAGATCAAATGCAATTAAATGAAAGCAAAAGCGAATTTTTGTTTTTAGGCCCGTCCAGGTCTTCATCTTATTTTAATTTAGATGCTATGCCGCCAGTGTTCAAACTCATGTAAGGAATCTTGGGGTTACACTCGGACCCTGAAGTTAGGCACGTCGTGACCTTCCGGGTCGCAGATTTGGGTTGCTGGGCGCCAATATGTCCAGAACAACAACTCAGCCAATCTCCAATAATGCCAGTGTTTCCTTAACCTGTAAGCAAGAATACTAACACACACACACACACACACACACACACATGCACACAGCTTCCTCAGGGTTGGATTTGGACAGACTATAAACCGGAGAGTCGTCTCAAAACATCAAGATAATACGATCTATCCCTCAAGGAGAGCTACACTTTAGTCTGACTGAAAGTAAGGCTTTAACAAAGAGACGGTCCCTTAAACTATAGACTTCATTGACCCCTGTGACCAGTTGTCAGAGGACCCTAGAAAAACAGATCCATGTATTATTGACACAAGTTTTGATTTGATTTGATTTATTCATGGATTAACAAACATACATAATCCAAAGGATAACATGTTAAAGTGTAAACACTTATTTCCAACATGGTCCTTGGTGATAAAACACAAAGACAAAAACATTTACACAAATCATCCGAATTTCAACAACATCCTAAAATCAAAAAATCATAAACCACATAAATTAATTAATCTTTGCTAGTTAAAAAGATCAGCTACTCTACTCCATAAAAGGGCCTTAACCTGATATCTAAAAGTCCCTCTGGTATTTACCATTTTGAGGGAAATTGGCAAATTATTCCACAGCATGATACCAGTATAAAAAAGAAGAACTTCCAGCTGCATTGTTGACTCTGGTACTTTACAAGAACGGACACTGGCCCTAGTATTATGGTAATGCTGTGTATGAACCATTTTTATATTGGAGTGTAAATATTTGGGAGCAGAAACATTTATGACATTATACATATGATTCAGCTTTAACTGCTCCACTCTAACCTGTACTGGCAACAGTCCTACTCTTTTAAAAGCATCTCTGCCAATATGAGTCCTAGGGGGTGCATTTAACAGATAGCGGATAACATTATTTTGCATCACTTGCAGTCTGTTTTTAAGTTTAACTGATAATCCACAGTACCAAGCTGAGCATGCATAATCGAAATGACATTGAATTAACGATACAACCAGTAATTTCTTGATAGAAAAATCTAAAAGCCTTGTTCTGCGATATAAAAATTTAAATTTACCTGCACACTTGGATAGTATTTTGTCAGCAATAGATGAACAGGTTAATGACTGGTCTAATGTTAACCCCAAGTGTGTAACACTTTTCTGAGACACTATTTCAGTGCCATTACATTCGATCTTAAGCAATTTTACTTTAGACAACTTCTTTTTTGTTCCAAATAAAATTAACTCAGTTTTTCCCAGATGTATTGAAAGCCTGTTGTCTATAAGCCACTTGCTGACACTATTTAATTCGTTACCCAGTGTCTTCTCAATCTTGCTGATGTCATCCCCAGAGACCAACAATGCAGAATCATCAGCATATAAAAGCATCTTACATTTCACAGCAGCTGGCATGTCATTAATAAAAACCAAAAATAAAAGAGGGCCAAGGATTGAACCTTGAGGAACCCCACAAGTAATATCTCGAGAATCTGATATGGTCCCCTCAACATCACAAAATTGAGTTCTTCCAGTGAGGTGAACCATTTCACAGCAGTCTTTCTGAAGCCTATACTTTGCAGCTTTGATAATAAAATTTTATGATTTACAGTATCAAAGGCTTTTTGTAAATCAAGAAGAATCATACCCACATACTTTCCCTCATCAAAGTTTTGTCGAATATAATCTCATAAATGAATAAGACAGGTTTCAGTCGAATATGCTGCTCTAAATCCAGACTGCAGTTCATACAGCAGATTATGTTTGACAAGGTAATCTTCCACCTGCTCATACACAAGACGCTCAAACACCTTTGATATGGCTGTCAGAATTGATACAGGCCTATAATTACTAACATCTGATCTACTATTTTTCTTAAAAAGGGGGACTACCCGGGCCTTTTTCATATCACATGGAAAGATACCCTGACTTAAAGACAAATTTATTATATGGGTGAGCACCCTAGAAATTACATTGGCACTATCGCGCAAAAATCTGGATGGAATAAGGTCCTGCCCAGTAGCTTTGTTAATTGACAAAGTGGATAGACACAATCTCACCCTTTCCTCTGAGACAGGATCAATTTCAAAAACATCAGGAGTGACATGTTTATTTTTATAAAAGGAGTTTACAAATGATGGGCCATATCTACCCGACACCTTCGGCAGCTTATCGACCAAACTGGCAGCAACTGTTGTAAAAAAAGTATTAAAAACGCAAGCAACCTGCTGTTTGTTAGAAATCATTTTATCCTCAATAACTAACCCAATATTGCCAGTCTTAGATTTAGATTTTCCTTTGACGGCTATATCAGTGAGAACTTTCCATAGCTTTTTAGGCTGATGTGAATTTACCGTAATAGCATCAGCATAAAATTCAGACTTTGTTTTCTGTACCTTGTAACTAGCCTGATTACGAAAATATATATATTTATCATAATCACAAGACAAAGTTGACCTCTTAAACTTTCTGAACCATTTATCCCGTTGTCTAATAAGGTCCAAAATGTCAGAAGTCATCCAAATTGCACTTCTCTGTTTAATTCTGGTTTCCTTCATTGGTGCAACAGTATCAAGAGTTTCTATAAAGTGCTGTTTAAACAAAAACCAGGCCCCATCAACATCATTGCTTCTTAAAACATCTGACCAATCCCTCCTAGAAAGCATTTCTTTAAATTCCTCGGCTGTATAATGTTTTGTACATCTGTATCTAATTGAACTATGGCTACCAGTCTTCAATAGTGATTTAGATATTTTACGAGTGCAATACATGGGTTTCTGTGCAACGTCATCACGTAGATGCGCGCGCATCTAAGAGGCAGAAAGCAACAGTCTTTACGGCTATATCTAGCAGAAGCAGAGATAACGCGGAGCTGTTGTGCTGTAAACTAACCTAAATGCATAGGGTATGTCATGTTTTTATGATTCGCAAACTTAGTTGGACAATTTCATACTAGTCAACTAACTAACTTTTTACATAATGTTATATTAATATGCAAATGAAACACAAGAAAACAGATTCAACTCTGAAATTGCAGTTTATTATTGAGTCAGCAAGAATTTACAAACAATGCGAAATCTACGTTAATTACAATGTTCTTTTACAGAACTCGGCATAACATATAGCGGTCTTGCCTCTTGGATGCGCGCGCATCCGGTATTGTTTGTATACAAGAAACCTGTGTATAGGTGACACTATGATCACTCAAGCAATATCAAGGATGCCTGATTGAGAAATATATTTATGTTCTGAAACTAATATTAAGTCTAGTAAGGATTGACTGTTAACAGACACTCTAGTAGGTTCAGTGATTAACTGTTTTAGGCCCGACACCTTGCAAGAAGTTAAAAGAGATTCTTTCAGGCTACTCTTACAAGGCTGTAATACATTTGTGTTAAAATCCCCCATAAGAATACATTCGTTCTCCATACATACATTACTCTTATAGCAGACCATTTCAAGAAGTTCATAAAAATCTGTTTGCTTAGGGGGTCTATAACAAACACAAATAATAATGGGTTT
>NC_136886.1:35661855-35664355 GCF_949152265.1 Phoxinus phoxinus
GAGCGGGACGAGACTGACGGCCGCGGGAGAACGGCGAGCGGGACGAGACTGACGGCCGCGGGAGAACGGCGAGCGGGACGAGACTGACGGCCGCGGGAGAACGGCGAGCGGGACGAGACTGACGGCCGCGGGAAGAAAGGCGAGCGGGACGAGACTGACGGCTGCGGGAGAAGGCGAGCGGGACGAGACTGACGGTCGCGGGAGAACGATGCGAGGCCGGTGGCGTGATTACTGATGAGCGGCGCCGGCGCCTGTGAGACGCACCGGTCTCGTATCTCTCACGGAGGAGCGGGAATTTTCTTAGCAATGTTAAAACGCACATCAAACGATCACTTGTTTAGCGTTCATGTAAACACTACATTCAGATTCACCGATCGGAATGAATTCAGTTAGATTGACACAAAAGGTGTGCGTGTAAACTATGAATGCGACTGCAGAAAGCAAAAGCCGAATCCTGGACATTTTGGACGATCTCGACGGCCGGACATGTCCGGGAAAAAGAGGATGGTCACCGCTACTACTCAGCTTTCTCCACAGAATAAGAAACTGTTAGCTTAGCTTCCAATAAAAGATGGCTGACACTATATGTACATTCTGTGAGTGAGATCCCTCTATGGGCGGGTTGAAAACATGCGGAACAGCGCCTTCTACTGGATAAATGATGAGCTAGTGTTTGTAGTCTTACCCGTATTCAAAGAAATTGGACTTCCTGCTTTTTATGATGCAAAATGACGATTTTTGTGTCATAAAAAGCAGGAAGTGGAACACTTAAATCCTTATTTCTCCCATCTCAGGGGAAAATAAGGGGAATAAACCATGACCATTCGAAAATGTGACTGGGTTTCTAAAGATACAAAGTCTAATGCAAATGGGTGAAGTGATCCTTTAAGCACTAGGAATCTTGAGGAATAGCTTTTATATTAACTGGGATTTTCGTGTCACTTATAGGGGAAATTCTAAGAAAACATCATGACTTTCTTAGAATTTGGCCGCTAGGAGACACTTTTTGCACAAAATTCTTTAGGGATACAGGCCCAGGTGAGAAATCTGAAAATGTGAGAAATCCCTGAACACAGAGAACACATTAACACTGATCCTGTGGGGATTCGGGAATATAAGCTCGTGCACATCATTGAGAATGACTCCTGAGTTACAATTAAATTCTTGAATTTTAATTTGTCAAAAACAGGATCTAGAATTACACCTCGAATTTGAATTAAAGGAAGCAGAATTGTAATTCAATAATTAAATAAAAGTAAATAAAGTAAATCTTTAGAAAAATAAATAATACATTTGAGGTGGACATTTATATAAATATATATTAGAATATATATGCAGGAAATGGAAAATGTATGCAGGGTTGAGGAGTGACTAGTTACGTGTAATGAAATTATGTTATTAAATTACAAAATTAATGTAATTGTATTTAGTTGCATTACTGAGGCAAAAATAAATTAAATTATTAAAGTGTAATTAAATTAGTTACTAATCAAATTAAAAGGACATTGCTTTGCATTGATGAAGTAATCCAAACCACATGTGTAATGTGTAACAGTAGCGATCACGTGCCCACTAACCCTCTAACACGTGTGTGTGTGTGTGTGTGTGTGTGTGTGTGTGTGTGTGTGTGTGTGTGTGTGTGTAATCAACACATTCTTCCTGTTTCTGACTGTGTGGAGTTTAATTCCACTTCCTGTCATTCCAATTCAACTTCCTGTGGGGCGGAGTCAATTCAATTCAAATTCTAATTCATGAAGGCCAATTCTGAAATTCTGAATTTTGCACAAGCCTGATATTTAAACATGGACAAAATGTGTTAAATGCAACGGAGTCTCATTGAAAATGTAATAAAATTATCCAAAATATTTCATAAGCAGAGTGAAAGATGTGTCGATGTCTGCAGGTTTATGTATCAGTCTAATAATGCGTATCAATTTCATCAGTTTATTTATTATAGCACTTATTATATCCTCTAACACACTCTCAAAGATTACACACACTAGGAAGAGGAACGAGGGTTTCCTCACGTCTTCAGCTTCTGCGTGTCGAGTCTGTAATTCTGCTTCTCTATTTCTGACAACAGAAGAACTGTGGGTTTTATAATTGCGCATCCGACATGAACTGAGAGACGGGTTTGCGACACACACACACACACACACACACACACACACACACACACACACACACACACACACACACACACACACACACACACACACACACACACACACACACACACACACGCACACACACACACTAATGGAGTGTGACGCGGGGTCAGTTCGAGGTGGCGTGTCCTGTCATAACTCTAATAGATCATGTCAGTTATAGTCGACTCGTGTGTGTGTGTGTGTGTGTGTGTGTGTGTGTGTGTGTGTGTGTGAGCATCAGGGTTCGTCAGCGCACAGAGAGAATACATCTCATCCTCTTCCTCGACGCGTGCTTGACACTCGTTTAGTGCTTTACTTGTTCTATTTTAGTGGTCCTTGTGCAGCATCGC
>NC_136886.1:35669355-35694355 GCF_949152265.1 Phoxinus phoxinus
CTTCAATAGGAGCAACATTGCCTTGCTTTAAGTCTTTTCCTTGTCAATTAACCAAGCAAGTGTTAATGCAAGTGTCATTTTTCATTATTAGGCAAGTGGCGGTTTTCATTAGGGTATTAGGCTACCTTGATTTAATTTAATGTAATTCACAACTTCTCTCTCTCTCTCTCTCTCTCTCTCTCTCTCTGCCTTTTTAGAATCACACTTCACTGGGGCCTGCACAAACATGTCATGCATTTCGATGACATTATTATTATTATTTTGTGTAGGACACAGACATATTTAGATGTCGTAATTCCATGATTTGGTGCCTCTGTGTTATGTTCCGCATGATGGCCCTGTCATCTAACAACCAATCACCGTGATCATTGCGAGGAAGCTCGTGCATGATAATTGACGTCATCCATAGCAACGAAGACTCACTCTTAGTTTAGGAGTTGTCATTTTTCCTTACTAAGAGTGGGTCTGAAAGGCGTTGTGAATAACTTTTAAGAGAACACTCCTAGCTAAAATCTTTTAGTGCGATTTAGGAGTACTCCTAGTGGTAAGATAAAACTCTTTGTGAATACGGCCCCTGGAGTACTGAAAGGTGAGCAGTTTTCCCTCCTCCTGCCATGAGACTACACCAACTTTTACTTCCAATTCTGGAAAATCTTTTACATTGTCATCATCATTTTGTTCAGATACTTCTTTTTCCAGAGCACATATAAAATCAGAGGGTACAGCAGTTACAATCTCAGTTAAAAGTTTTTTTGACCGGGGCTGACCACCCGTCCTTATCCAAAAAACATGACACCTTAGTGAGACCCGCTCTTACAAGTGCATTTCTCACTGAAACAGAATTTAAACTTTACAGACAGCACAAGGTTATGAATTATGGGTTCTTCTTTCCCCCAGAAACCATTGACAGGCCCTTGTTCTCGAGAGTTTGAAAAAACTTTCCAAACTCTAAGCCTTGTCTTAGGGTGTATTCACACCAGGAAAGTCCGATAGTTCACTTGCTTTGGTCCGGACCAAAATAATTGTTTTATTTTTTTTGTCTGGTACGGTTCGCTTTCACACTGCTCTTTTATCAAGTGAACCAAAATGTGTACACAAAACCACACGTGTGCTAAGGTCGTCCATTCATTGGACAAGGATTCTCAAGTAGGGAAATCAGGAAGTGCAAAAAAAAAGTCTCGGAGATATAAAAAATAAATAAAAATAAATAAATAAATTTGGAGATATTTCGTACTGCAATATTTGTTATTTTACTGTTTTTGTGTTATTCTCTACAAACGCAATATGAAGAAACTAATGAGTATCATATGACACAATGTCATCTATACGATGTTATAATTCGGATTTTGAGAACGACGATGTGCTGCGGTTCCGGCGGAGAGAACATGCTCTCATGTGCGCCTATGGGATGCTGACAGTGGGTATAAAGTATAAAGTTTAGATTCATAGAGAGGGGCTATGTTCACACATTCAAATAATGAGATTCTTATTGTATATACTGGTAACAAGTGCTGTCAACGTTAACGCTTGCGATTAAGTTTGACCAGTTTAACGTAAATTAACGCAGCACCCCCCCCCCCCACACACACACACCCACCATCCCTGTATTGTAACTATCGTTACATTATATGAACTTGCTCATATTCATGCAAATGCTTTTAAAGCATTTATGCGCGATCAGACTAAAGAGAACGCTCTGTGTGTGAATGTCCTGATGCGCGCACACTCATTCATTCATTCATTCCAATGATGCACACACAACGCGCAGAAAGACGCGCAACAGTATCGTGTGGCCAGACAGCGCGCCGGAATGCAATTCTCTTTCGCACTTGAACGAACAATATTGATATTGGGCCGATATTGGGTCATGTTCACATCGTAAACTAACCGTACCAGAGTTCGTTTGGAACCGTACCGAGAGCACGTCTTCAGCCGGGTCTCGGTTCGGTTGTTTGGTCCGCACCCGAGTGCGATTGCTGTATTCACACCTGCCCAAAAGATCCGCACCAAGGGGGAAACCAACTAGAGTTCGATTCAATCGAACCAAACAAGGCAGGTGTGAATACACCCTTATAAAACGGTGTTAGACCAGTTAAGTCCACTCCATCAAGGTCCATTAAAAAGAGGTGTCGATCAAGGCCCATCTGTCCTCCTCTTCTCAACAGTCCACAGGCTACATCTGTCCTCCTCTTCTCAACAGTCCACAGGCTACATCTGTCCAGCTGATGTGCCTTTTATACAGAAGTCTTTGAGCAGCCTGTAATCTAAAAGCAGCGACTCTGCATTCAATGTCAATAAGTCCTTGTCCTTGTCCTGAGCCAGTGCTGCCCAGACCAAATCACCTTTGGCTAAGCCCCGCCCCCCTTAGTTACTGTTGCTACGTCCGACAACTTCATCTGGGCTCTGGTTTGGTATCAACATGGCTTATGCTGTGACGGCTCTTCCTGATGAACTTTTATCAAACTTTTATAAAGCAGCAAATAAAGTGTCGGATAGAAGTAGGCAGAAGCGGCTCAGTGTGCGTTCGAAGGCTTTATTCAAGACATACCGGCGAAACGCAAGCAACAACAAGATCCAAATAGAGGCAAAAGCATAATAGATACTAGTAGCTATTAAATAGATACTAGTACTTATTCATTAGATACTAGTACTTATTCATTAGATACTAGTACTTATTATTTAGATACTAGTGCTTATTATTTAGATACTAGTATCTATTAATTAGATACTAGTACTTATTCATTAGATACTAGTACTTATTCAATAGATACTAGTACCTATTTATTAGACACTAGTATCTTTTGTAATTGTTACTAGTAACTATTCTTATTTTACTAGTCACAACTGCTTTTTTACTAGTCTTATGTTATGACTAGTCAGAACGGCCACGGTAGAGTTCAATTAAAAATCTTACTAGTAAAATTTAAAATCTTACTAGTAACATTTGGAATAAATACTAGTATCTAATAAATAGGCACTAGTATCTATTAAATAAGTACTAGTATCTAAATAATAAGCACTAGTACCTAAAGAATAAGCACTAGTATCTAAATAATAAGTACTAGTATCTAATGAATAAGTACTAGTATCTATTTAATATGTACTAGTATCTATTAAAAGGTAGTAGTATCTAAAAAATAAGTTCTAGTACCTAATGAATAAGTACTAGTATCTAATCTATATGTACTAGTCACAATTGGAATAGATACTAGTCAGAACTGAATAGTTGATATCTAAATGACAGATCCCATAGAAGTCAATGGAAATTTTTATTTTATTTTACTAGTAACAATATGGCAAGCCGTTTTAACATTTAATCATTTAAGCCTACTAGTATCTATTTTCATGCTACTAGTACTTATTTTTTAGATACTAGTATCTATTCCATTAAGTACTAGTACTTATTCATTAGATACTAGTACTTATTCATTAGATACTAGTGCTTATTCTTTAGATACTAGTGCTTATTCTTTAGGTACTAGTACCTTTTTAAAGATACTAGTACTTATTCATTAGATACTAGTACCTAATAAATAGATACTAGTACTTATTCATTAGATACTAGTACTTATTCAATAGATACTAGTACTTATTCATTAGATACTAGTGCTTATTCTTTAGGTACTAGTGCTTATTCATTAGATACTAGTGCTTAATCTTTAGGTACTAGTACCTTTTTAAAGATACTAGTACTTATTCATTAGATACTAGTACCTAATAAATAGATACTAGTACTTATTCATTAGATACTAGTACTTATTCAATAGATACTAGTACTTATTCATTAGATACTAGTACTTATTCATTAGATACTAGTACTTATTCATTAGATACTAGTACTTATTCATTAGATACTAGTACTTATTTAATAGATACTAGTACTTATTCATTAGATACTAGTACTTATTTAAATAGTGACTAGTAACTATTTTTTTGTTACTAGTAAAAAAAAATGTTTTTGCCATTGACTTCTATGGGATCTGTCATTTAGATATCAACTATTCACTTCTGACTAGTATCTATTCCAATTGTGACTAGTACATATATATTAGATACTAGTACTTATTCATTAGGTACTAGTACTTATTTTTTAGATACTAGTACCTTTTAATAGATACTAGTACTTATTCTTTAGATACTAGTGCTTATTATTTAGATACTAGTGCTTATTATTTAGATACTAGTGCTTATTATTTAGATACTAGTGCTTATTATTTAGATACTAGTACTTATTCATTAGATACTAGTACTTATTCATTAGATACTAGTACTTATTCAATAGATACTAGTGCCTATTTATTAGATACTAGTACTTATTCATTAGATACTAGTACTTATTCATTAGATACTAGTACTTATTCAATAGATACTAGTACTTATTCTTTAGATACTAGTGCTTATTATTTAGATACTAGTGCTTATTATTTAGATACTAGTGCTTATTATTTAGATACTAGTACTTATTCATTAGATACTAGTACTTATTCATTAGATACTAGTACTTATTCAATAGATACTAGTGCCTATTTATTAGATACTAGTATTTATTCCAAATGTTACTAGTAAGATTTTAAATTTTACTAGTAAGATTTTTAATTGAACTCTACCGTGGCCGTTCTGACTAGTCATAACATAAGACTAGTAAAAAAGCAGTTGTGACTAGTAAAATAAGAATAGTTTCTAGTAACAATTACAAAAGATACTAGTGTCTAATAAATAGGTACTAGTATCTATTGAATAAGTACTAGTATCTAATGAATAAATACTAGTATCTATTTAATAGCTACTAGTATCTATTTAATAGGTACTAGTATCTATTAAAAGGTACTAGTATCTAAAAAATAAGTACTAGTACCTAATGAATAAGTACTAGTATCTAATATATATGTACTAGTCACAATTGGAATAGATACTAGTCAGAACTGAATAGTTGATATCTAAATGACAGATCCCATAGAAGTCAATGGAAAAAAAAAATTTTTTTTACTAGTAACAAAAAAATAGTGACTAGTCACTATTTAAATAAGTACTAGTATCTAATGAATAAGTACTAGTATCTATTGAATAAGTACTAGTATCTAATGAATAAGTACTAGTATCTAATGAATAAGTACTAGTATCTAATGAATAAGTACTAGTATCTAATGAATAAGTACTAGTATCTATTGAATAAGTACTAGTATCTAATGAATAAGTACTAGTATCTTTAAAAAGGTACTAGTACTTAAAGAATAAGCACTAGTATCTAATGAATAGGCACTAGTACCTAAAGAATAAGCACTAGGATCTAATGAATAAGTACTAGTACTTAATGGAATAGATACTAGTATCTAAAAAATAAGTACTAGTAGCATGAAAATAGATACTAGTAGGCTTAAATGATTAAATGTTAATACGGCTTGCCATAGTAACAAAAAAATAGTGACTAGTCACTATTTAAATAAGTACTAGTATCTAATGAATAAGTACTAGTATCTATTAAATAAGTACTAGTATCTAATGAATAAGTACTAGTATCTATTGAATAAGTACTAGTATCTAATGAATAAGTACTAGTATCTTTAAAAAGGTACTAGTACCTAAAGAATAAGCACTAGTATCTAATGAATAGGCACTAGTATCTAAAAAATAAGCACTAGTATCTAATGAATAAGCACTAGTATCTAATGAATAGGCACTAGTATCTAATGAATAGGCACTAGTATCTAAAAAATAAGCACTAGTATCTAATGAATAAGCACTAGTATCTAATGAATAAGCACTAGTATCTAAAGAATAAGCACTAGTATCTAAAGAATAAGCACTAGTACCTAAAGAATAAGCACTAGTATCTAAAGAATAAGCACTAGTATCTAAAGAATAAGCACTAGTATCTAATGAATAGGCACTAGTATCTAATGAATAGGCACTAGTATCTAAAAAATAAGCACTAGTATCTAAAGAATAAGCACTAGTATCTAATGAATAAGCACTAGTATCTAAAGAATAAGCACTAGTATCTAAAGAATAAGCACTAGTATCTAAAGAATAAGCACTAGTATCTAAAGAATAAGCACTAGTATCTAATGAATAGGCACTAGTATCTAAAAAATAAGCACTAGTATCTAATGAATAAGCACTAGTATCTAATGAATAAGCACTAGTATCTAAAGAATAAGCACTAGTATCTAAAGAATAAGCACTAGTATCTAATGAATAGGCACTAGTATCTAATGAATAAGCACTAGTATCTAATGAATAAGCACTAGTATCTAAAGAATAAGCACTAGTATCTAAAGAATAAGCACTAGTATCTAAAGAATAAGCACTAGTATCTAAAGAATAAGCACTAGTATCTAATGAATAGGCACTAGTATCTAATGAATAGGCACTAGTATCTAAAAAATAAGCACTAGTATCTAATGAATAAGCACTAGTATCTAATGAATAAGCACTAGTATCTAAAGAATAAGCACTAGTATCTAAAGAATAAGCACTAGTATCTAATGAATAAGCACTAGTATCTAAAGAATAAGCACTAGTATCTAAAGAATAAGCACTAGTACCTAAAGAATAAGCACTAGTATCTAATGAATAAGCACTAGTATCTAAAGAATAAGCACTAGTACCTAAAGAATAAGCACTAGTATCTAAAGAATAAGCACTAGTATCTAAAGAATAAGCACTAGTATCTAATGAATAGGCACTAGTATCTAATGAATAGGCACTAGTATCTAAAAAATAAGCACTAGTATCTAATGAATAAGCACTAGTATCTAATGAATAAGCACTAGTATCTAAAGAATAAGCACTAGTATCTAAAGAATAAGCACTAGTATCTAATGAATAAGCACTAGTATCTAAAGAATAAGCACTAGTATCTAAAGAATAAGCACTAGTACCTAAAGAATAAGCACTAGTATCTAATGAATAAGCACTAGTATCTAAAGAATAAGCACTAGTACCTAAAGAATAAGCACTAGTATCTAAAGAATAAGCACTAGTATCTAAAGAATAAGCACTAGTATCTAATGAATAAGCACTAGTATCTAAAGAATAAGCACTAGTATCTAAAGAATAAGCACTAGTATCTAATGAATAAGCACTAGTATCTAAAGAATAAGCACTAGTATCTAAAGAATAAGCACTAGTATCTAATGAATAAGCACTAGTATCTAATGAATAAGCACTAGTATCTAATGAATAGGCACTAGTATCTAATGAATAGGCACTAGTATCTAAAAAATAAGCACTAGTATCTAATGAATAAGCACTAGTATCTAATGAATAAGCACTAGTATCTAAAGAATAAGCACTAGTATCTAAAGAATAAGCACTAGTATCTAATGAATAAGCACTAGTATCTAAAGAATAAGCACTAGTATCTAAAGAATAAGCACTAGTACCTAAAGAATAAGCACTAGTATCTAATGAATAAGCACTAGTATCTAAAGAATAAGCACTAGTACCTAAAGAATAAGCACTAGTATCTAAAGAATAAGCACTAGTATCTAAAGAATAAGCACTAGTATCTAATGAATAAGCACTAGTATCTAAAGAATAAGCACTAGTATCTAATGAATAAGCACTAGTATCTAAAGAATAAGCACTAGTATCTAATGAATAAGCACTAGTATCTAATGAATAAGCACTAGTATCTAATGAATAAGCACTAGTATCTAATGAATAAGCACTAGTACCTAAAGAATAAGCACTAGTACCTAAAGAATAAGCACTAGTATCTAATGAATAAGCACTAGTATCTAAAGAATAAGCACTAGTATCTAAAGAATAAGCACTAGTACCTAAAGAATAAGCACTAGTATCTAAAGAATAAGCACTAGTACCTAAAGAATAAGCACTAGTACCTAAAGAATAAGCACTAGTATCTAATGAATAAGCACTAGTATCTAATGAATAAGCACTAGTATCTAATGAATAAGCACTAGTACCTAAAGAATAAGCACTAGTATCTAAAGAATAAGCACTAGTATCTAAAGAATAAGCACTAGTATCTAAAGAATAAGCACTAGTATCTAATGAATAAGCACTAGTATCTAAAGAATAAGCACTAGTATCTAATGAATAAGCACTAGTATCTAATGAATAAGCACTAGTATCTAATGAATAAGCACTAGTACCTAAAGAATAAGCACTAGTACCTAAAGAATAAGCACTAGTATCTAATGAATAAGCACTAGTATCTAATGAATAAGCACTAGTATCTAATGAATAAGCACTAGTACCTAAAGAATAAGCACTAGTATCTAAAGAATAAGCACTAGTATCTAAAGAATAAGCACTAGTATCTAAAGAATAAGCACTAGTATCTAATGAATAAGCACTAGTATCTAAAGAATAAGCACTAGTACCTAAAGAATAAGCACTAGTATCTAAAGAATAAGCACTAGTATCTAAAGAATAAGCACTAGTATCTAATGAATAAGCACTAGTATCTAATGAATAAGCACTAGTATCTAATGAATAAGCACTAGTATCTAAAGAATAAGCACTAGTATCTAATGAATAAGCACTAGTATCTAAAGAATAAGCACTAGTATCTAATGAATAAGCACTAGTATCTAATGAATAAGCACTAGTATCTAATGAATAAGCACTAGTATCTAAAGAATAAGCACTAGTATCTAAAGAATAAGCACTAGTATCTAATGAATAAGCACTAGTATCTAAAGAATAAGCACTAGTATCTAATGAATAAGCACTAGTATCTAAAGAATAAGCACTAGTATCTAAAGAATAAGCACTAGTATCTAAAGAATAAGCACTAGTATCTAATGAATAAGCACTAGTATCTAAAGAATAAGCACTAGTATCTAATGAATAAGCACTAGTATCTAAAGAATAAGCACTAGTATCTAAAGAATAAGCACTAGTATCTAATGAATAAGCACTAGTATCTAAAGAATAAGCACTAGTATCTAATGAATAAGCACTAGTATCTAAAGAATAAGCACTAGTATCTAATGAATAAGCACTAGTATCTAAAGAATAAGCACTAGTATCTAATGAATAAGCACTAGTATCTAAAGAATAAGCACTAGTATCTAATGAATAAGCACTAGTATCTAATGAATAAGCACTAGTATCTAAAGAATAAGCACTAGTATCTAATGAATAAGCACTAGTATCTAATGAATAAGCACTAGTACCTAAAGAATAAGCACTAGTATCTAAAGAATAAGCACTAGTACCTAAAGAATAAGCACTAGTACCTAAAGAATAAGCACTAGTACCTAAAGAATAAGCACTAGTACCTAAAGAATAAGCACTAGTACCTAAAGAATAAGCACTAGTACCTAAAGAATAAGCACTAGTACCTAAAGAATAAGCACTAGTATCTAATGAATAAGCACTAGTATCTAATGAATAAGCACTAGTATCTAAATAATAAGCACTAGTATCTAAATAATAAGCACTAGTATCTAATGAATAAGCACTAGTATCTAAAGAATAAGCACTAGTATCTAATGAATAAGCACTAGTACCTAAAGAATAAGCACTAGTATCTAATGAATAAGCACTAGTATCTAATGAATAAGCACTAGTATCTAATGAATAAGCACTAGTATCTAAATAATAAGCACTAGTATCTAAATAATAAGCACTAGTATCTAATGAATAAGCACTAGTACCTAAAGAATAAGCACTAGTATCTAATGAATAAGCACTAGTATCTAAAGAATAAGCACTAGTACCTAAAGAATAAGCACTAGTATCTAAAGAATAAGCACTAGTATCTAAAGAATAAGCACTAGTACCTAAAGAATAAGCACTAGTATCTAAAGAATAAGCACTAGTATCTAAAGAATAAGCACTAGTACCTAAAGAATAAGCACTAGTATCTAAAGAATAAGAACTAGTACCTAAAGAATAAGCACTAGTATCTAATGAATAAGCACTAGTACCTAAAGAATAAGCACTAGTATCTAAAGAATAAGCACTAGTATCTAAAGAATAAGCACTAGTATCTAATGAATAAGCACTAGTATCTAATGAATAAGCACTAGTACCTAAAGAATAAGCACTAGTATCTAAAGAATAAGCACTAGTATCTAATGAATAAGCACTAGTACCTAAAGAATAAGCACTAGTATCTAAAGAATAAGCACTAGTACCTAAAGAATAAGCACTAGTATCTAAAGAATAAGCACTAGTATCTAAAGAATAAGCACTAGTATCTAAAGAATAAGCACTAGTATCTAATGAATAAGCACTAGTACCTAAAGAATAAGCACTAGTATCTAAAGAATAAGCACTAGTACCTAAAGAATAAGCACTAGTACCTAAAGAATAAGCACTAGTATCTAATGAATAAGCACTAGTATCTAATGAATAAGCACTAGTACCTAAAGAATAAGCACTAGTACCTAAAGAATAAGCACTAGTATCTAAAGAATAAGCACTAGTATCTAATGAATAAGCACTAGTACCTAAAGAATAAGCACTAGTATCTAAAGAATAAGCACTAGTATCTAAAGAATAAGCACTAGTACCTAAAGAATAAGCACTAGTATCTAAAGAATAAGCACTAGTATCTAAAGAATAAGCACTAGTACCTAAAGAATAAGCACTAGTATCTAAAGAATAAGCACTAGTATCTAATGAATAAGCACTAGTACCTAAAGAATAAGCACTAGTATCTAAAGAATAAGCACTAGTATCTAAAGAATAAGCACTAGTACCTAAAGAATAAGCACTAGTATCTAAAGAATAAGCACTAGTATCTAAAGAATAAGCACTAGTACCTAAAGAATAAGCACTAGTATCTAAAGAATAAGCACTAGTACCTAAAGAATAAGCACTAGTATCTAAAGAATAAGCACTAGTATCTAAAGAATAAGCACTAGTATCTAAAGAATAAGCACTAGTACCTAAAGAATAAGCACTAGTATCTAAAGAATAAGCACTAGTATCTAAAGAATAAGCACTAGTATCTAATGAATAAGCACTAGTACCTAAAGAATAAGCACTAGTACCTAAAGAATAAGCACTAGTATCTAAAGAATAAGCACTAGTACCTAAAGAATAAGCACTAGTATCTAAAGAATAAGCACTAGTATCTAATGAATAAGCACTAGTACCTAAAGAATAAGCACTAGTATCTAAAGAATAAGCACTAGTACCTAAAGAATAAGCACTAGTATCTAAAGAATAAGCACTAGTATCTAAAGAATAAGCACTAGTACCTAAAGAATAAGCACTAGTACCTAAAGAATAAGCACTAGTATCTAATGAATAAGCACTAGTATCTAAAGAATAAGCACTAGTATCTAAAGAATAAGCACTAGTACCTAAAGAATAAGCACTAGTATCTAAAGAATAAGCACTAGTACCTAAAGAATAAGCACTAGTACCTAAAGAATAAGCACTAGTACCTAAAGAATAAGCACTAGTACCTAAAGAATAAGCACTAGTACCTAAAGAATAAGCACTAGTACCTAAAGAATAAGCACTAGTACCTAAAGAATAAGCACTAGTATCTAAAGAATAAGCACTAGTATCTAATGAATAAGCACTAGTATCTAAAGAATAAGCACTAGTATCTAAAGAATAAGCACTAGTATCTAAAGAATAAGCACTAGTATCTAAAGAATAAGCACTAGTATCTAAAGAATAAGCACTAGTATCTAAAGAATAAGCACTAGTACCTAAAGAATAAGCACTAGTATCTAAAGAATAAGCACTAGTATCTAATGAATAAGCACTAGTATCTAAAGAATAAGCACTAGTATCTAAAGAATAAGCACTAGTACCTAAAGAATAAGCACTAGTACCTAAAGAATAAGCACTAGTATCTAAAGAATAAGCACTAGTATCTAATGAATAAGCACTAGTATCTAATGAATAAGCACTAGTATCTAAAGAATAAGCACTAGTACCTAAAGAATAAGCACTAGTACCTAAAGAATAAGCACTAGTATCTAAAGAATAAGCACTAGTATCTAATGAATAAGCACTAGTATCTAAAGAATAAGCACTAGTATCTAAAGAATAAGCACTAGTACCTAAAGAATAAGCACTAGTACCTAAAGAATAAGCACTAGTATCTAAAGAATAAGCACTAGTATCTAAAGAATAAGCACTAGTACCTAAAGAATAAGCACTAGTACCTAAAGAATAAGCACTAGTATCTAATGAATAAGCACTAGTATCTAAAGAATAAGCACTAGTACCTAAAGAATAAGCACTAGTACCTAAAGAATAAGCACTAGTACCTAAAGAATAAGCACTAGTATCTAAAGAATAAGCACTAGTATCTAATGAATAAGCACTAGTACCTAAAGAATAAGCACTAGTATCTAAAGAATAAGCACTAGTACCTAAAGAATAAGCACTAGTATCTAAAGAATAAGCACTAGTATCTAATGAATAAGCACTAGTACCTAAAGAATAAGCACTAGTACCTAAAGAATAAGCACTAGTATCTAAAGAATAAGCACTAGTACCTAAAGAATAAGCACTAGTATCTAAAGAATAAGCACTAGTATCTAATGAATAAGCACTAGTACCTAAAGAATAAGCACTAGTATCTAAAGAATAAGCACTAGTACCTAAAGAATAAGCACTAGTATCTAAAGAATAAGCACTAGTATCTAAAGAATAAGCACTAGTACCTAAAGAATAAGCACTAGTACCTAAAGAATAAGCACTAGTATCTAATGAATAAGCACTAGTATCTAAAGAATAAGCACTAGTATCTAAAGAATAAGCACTAGTACCTAAAGAATAAGCACTAGTATCTAAAGAATAAGCACTAGTACCTAAAGAATAAGCACTAGTACCTAAAGAATAAGCACTAGTACCTAAAGAATAAGCACTAGTACCTAAAGAATAAGCACTAGTACCTAAAGAATAAGCACTAGTACCTAAAGAATAAGCACTAGTACCTAAAGAATAAGCACTAGTATCTAAAGAATAAGCACTAGTATCTAATGAATAAGCACTAGTATCTAAAGAATAAGCACTAGTATCTAAAGAATAAGCACTAGTATCTAAAGAATAAGCACTAGTATCTAAAGAATAAGCACTAGTATCTAAAGAATAAGCACTAGTATCTAAAGAATAAGCACTAGTACCTAAAGAATAAGCACTAGTATCTAAAGAATAAGCACTAGTATCTAATGAATAAGCACTAGTATCTAAAGAATAAGCACTAGTATCTAAAGAATAAGCACTAGTACCTAAAGAATAAGCACTAGTACCTAAAGAATAAGCACTAGTATCTAAAGAATAAGCACTAGTATCTAATGAATAAGCACTAGTATCTAATGAATAAGCACTAGTATCTAAAGAATAAGCACTAGTACCTAAAGAATAAGCACTAGTACCTAAAGAATAAGCACTAGTATCTAAAGAATAAGCACTAGTATCTAATGAATAAGCACTAGTATCTAAAGAATAAGCACTAGTATCTAAAGAATAAGCACTAGTACCTAAAGAATAAGCACTAGTACCTAAAGAATAAGCACTAGTATCTAAAGAATAAGCACTAGTATCTAAAGAATAAGCACTAGTACCTAAAGAATAAGCACTAGTACCTAAAGAATAAGCACTAGTATCTAATGAATAAGCACTAGTATCTAAAGAATAAGCACTAGTACCTAAAGAATAAGCACTAGTACCTAAAGAATAAGCACTAGTACCTAAAGAATAAGCACTAGTATCTAAAGAATAAGCACTAGTATCTAATGAATAAGCACTAGTACCTAAAGAATAAGCACTAGTATCTAAAGAATAAGCACTAGTACCTAAAGAATAAGCACTAGTATCTAAAGAATAAGCACTAGTATCTAAAGAATAAGCACTAGTACCTAAAGAATAAGCACTAGTACCTAAAGAATAAGCACTAGTATCTAATGAATAAGCACTAGTATCTAAAGAATAAGCACTAGTATCTAAAGAATAAGCACTAGTATCTAATGAATAAGCACTAGTACCTAAAGAATAAGCACTAGTACCTAAAGAATAAGCACTAGTACCTAAAGAATAAGCACTAGTATCTAATGAATAAGCACTAGTATCTAAAGAATAAGCACTAGTATCTAATGAATAGGCACTAGTACCTAAAGAATAAGCACTAGTATCTAAAGAATAAGCACTAGTATCTAAAGAATAAGCACTAGTACCTAAAGAATAAGCACTAGTATCTAATGAATAAGCACTAGTATCTAAAGAATAAGCACTAGTACCTAAAGAATAAGTACTAGTAGCATGAAAATAGATACTAGTAGGCTTAAATGATTAAATGTTAAAACGGCTTGCCATAGTGGTTCCGCACCATAGAGCTTCGCTTTCCCCCCAATTTATTTTAGATGAAGAAGCCTTTTCATAGCACTGAATACAACTTAATACACTTTGTATATCTTCTTTATCCTTAATTATCACAGTGAGGTCATCAGCATATGCAGAAAGTTTCATGGATTTATTGAAAGAACCTTTGATGTGCAAACCCTTATTTTACACAATAGTGGTTCAATTACTAAACTGTAGAGCTGACCGGAAAGTGGGCAACCCTTCCTAATTCCCCTTCGAACTTTAATAGGCATGCTTAACCCTCCAGGCACTTTTACCATACATCCTGCTTTTCCATAAAGTAACCGAATCCATGAAATAAAACCATTCCCAAAACCATATTCACTTAAAACATCGAACAGATAAGAGTGATCCACTCGGTCGAAAGCCTTTTCTTGATCTAGGGATAGTATTCCTAAATCAATATTGTTTGACATCGAGTAATCAATGACATCTCTTAAGAAATAAATGATCTCTAGTGCACCTGTTTTTAATACAATATGATTGATCCGGATGAATTAATACACCCATATATTCATTCAATCTATTAGAGATACTCTTAGAGAAAATCTTATAATCTGTTGTCAATAAGGCTACAGGCCTCCAATTTTAAGCAAAGTAAGATCACCTTTTTTTGGTAGCAGAGAAAGAATTGCTCTTCTGCAACTAGTCGGTAAAAGTCCAGTTTTCATTGAACATAAAATCACTTCATAGTAATCTTTCCCAATGATTCCCCAAAACTGTTGATTTTCCAATCGATAATTCTTCTCATACCGACTGCATCCGTACAGAGAGAGAGAGAGAGAGAGAGAGAGAGAGAGAGAGAGAGAGAGAGAGAGAGAGAGAGAGAGATATGGTGGAGTTGATGAAGAAATAGGAAGTGGGTTTCTCCCTCCACTTATTCACTCAGTGAATGTGCTAACCCTTTTCTTAGAGAGAGATGTTTCTGCACACACACACACACACACACACACACACACACACACACACACACACACACACACACACACACACACACTCTCTCTCACACACTCACACACACACACACACACACACACATCTGAAGGGGTTTATTCTGAGATAACAACCGGCTGGATGTGCATTATCTCGTTTATTACACGAATCTTGCCACATGATGCAGAGCTGAACACTATAGTGCACTTTACACACTCTACTGACTATACGTGACTTTGCAACTACACACTCTCGGTAGAGGATTAGTACACTAGACTGTTCGGTTAGGGTTAGGAGAATAAGTTGACTTGTAGTTGCCAAGTTACTTATAGTCAGAATGTCTAAAGTGGACTATAGAAATAAAGCGTTACAGGCACAAAATATTGATAGTCTAAATATTTTATTATAAATATTTAATTTATTAAACACAAAGCTCCGCGGAGAGCGCAGTTTCAGCGGCAAGATCAAACTAGAGATACTGTATACAGTCATAACACTTATCACATTTCAACACATTAATAATTATGGAGATTAGAGATATGGCACATGGCCGCCGCAGTGAACTGTCCATGTCCTGTATCGTTTTTTTTATTGCCTTTGTTCATATTTTAGTAATCATCATAAATTACATATAATTTAAAAGAATTCATCCTATGAAAACTGCGGTATCATGCAAACGGTATTTTAAAGCGGTGGGATAATTCCCCTTTTTACAAGATGTAAAATAAGTCTCTGATGTCCCCAGATTGTGTGTGTGTGTGCGTGTGTGTGTGTGTGTGTGTGTGTGTGTGTGTGTGTGTGTGTGTGTGTGTGTGTGTGTGTGAAGTTTTAGCTCAAAATACCCCACAGATATTGTACAGCATGTCAAAGGAACACGCCACCGTTTTTTAAATAGGGCTTATTCCGCGTCTCCCCTACATTTAGAGCGGTGGGCAAACGCATTATTGTCTCAGTGCATGCATTGTCTTAGTCTGGCAGCGCCGCCGCTAGCTTAGCTTAGCATAACGGATATCTCTGCACCCAAGTAGCAGTGCTGCGCCTGTGCTTCACCCCAATATAGTCCCATGTCATTATCTGCCTAGGAAATCGCCTAGTCTTAATCTGCATCGCTATTTGTACTCATGAATATGCAGGCCACAAGAAGTAATTAAGTTTACTCATGACATGCTATCCGGCAACAAAGGATTCCATTCATTATGCTAAGCTAAGCTAGCGGCGGCGCTGCCAGACTAAGACAATGCATGCACTGAGACAATAATGCGTTTGCCCACCGATCTAAATGTAGGGGAGACGGGGAATAACCCCTATTTAAAAAATCGGTGGCGTTCCTTTAAAAGTTGTCCCTTTTTGAGGGTCAGTTAAAACGCGTTGTTTCGTGCGTGTCCCTTTAAATGCAAATAAGCTGCTGCTCCCGGCACAGGGGGCGGAGCTTCAAGAGCTTGTGTGTGTGTGTGTGTGTGTGTGTGTGTGTGTGTGTGTGTGTGTGTGTGTGTGTGTGTGTGTGTGTGTGTGTGTGTGTGTGTTAGCAGCTCCGATTACCTCACGCAGACACACTAAAATGACAGAACACTTTTAGTGTTTTATGTTCAAACCGGAGTCAGAATGATGGAGAGACTCGAAAAGAAGTGACACATGTAGAAGCAACAGGACATTTCTGAATGATTAGTTGATGAATTTATGCAGCTTATGTGTAGTTATCTTCTAGTCATTGATTAGCATATTCTGTCTTGATAATCTATAAATTGAACTGTTGTTAGACGCCTACAGAGTGACATGATGTTGCATTTGTGTTGCGAACTGTATTGTGAAGACAGATGGACAGTGTTGAACTCACAAATGTGCTCGACTACAGCAACTCTTCCTCTTCTCAACATGGACTGTGTTCTGGGGGCGGGGTTTATGTAAATTCTAGGGTTGGTGATGTCATAACCTGAAGAAGCTCGTGTAGTTCCTCCAGCCGTTTGTTGTAGTTCTTAAAAAGCGATTTCTGTAAAAGCAAATATCTCCCTTTGCTCTGAACTTTGAGCGTTGTAACTTTGCAGATGTTGTTTATGATCAAACACAACATTACACACTAACTACAGTTAGAAAACACAACATTACACACTAACTAAACATTACACACTATCTCTAGTTAGAAAACACAACATTACACACTAACTAAACATTACACACTAACTAAACATTACACACTAACTCTAGTTAGAAAACACAACATTACACACTAACTAAACATTACACACTAACTCTAGTTAGAAAACACAACATTACACACTAACTAAACATTACACACTAACTACAGTTAGAAAACAGCAACATTACACACTAACTAAACATTACACACTAACTCTAGTTAGAAAACACAACATTACACACTAACTAAACATTACACACTAACTCTAGTTAGAAAACACAACATTACACACTAACTAAACATTACACACTAACTCTAGTTAGAAAACACAACATTACACACTAACTAAACATTACACACTAACTCTAGTTAGAAAACAGCAACATTACACACTAACTAAACATTACACACTAACTAAACATTACACACTAACTAAACATTACACACTAACTAAACATTACACACTAACTAAACATTACACACCAACTAAACATACACACTAACTAAACATTACACACTAACTACAGTTAGAAAACACAACATTACACACTCACTACAGTTAGAAAACACAACATTACACACTAACTAAACATTACACACTAACTACAGTTAGAAAACACAACATTACACACTAACTACAGTTAGAAAACACAAAATTACACACTAACTAAACATTACACACTAACTAAACATTACACACTAACTACAGTTAGAAAAGTCAAATCATGATCAACCGCCACTTTAATAATTTTTAGCAGCTCAATTTTTGTGCTATCAACTTCAAATTTGGAAGACAACTTGGTTAGACATACAACTTTTAATTTCCAGGTTATTTTGCAAAATGTATAATTTGTATACATGTTTAGTTCGGTGCATTCGCTTTACAGTAAACAGTAAATCTTTTAAGCGCATTCACTTCTGATAACGGAATAATCCTTTAAAAAGAGACCAACCGTACGTCTATTCCAAAACATTCATTAACTACAACTGTTTATGATCAGATCTGTGTTTAAAAAAGGTTAATAAATGATAGTTTTAGTTAGTTTAAATCGAGGTGCATGTTCAGGTTTTAACAGTAAATGTTCCTGATGAGAGTTTGTGATCATGATGTCACGAGGATTTAAAGTGATTAAAGAAACAAAACAAAGTCTGTCATCGTATATTAAACTAAATGTAATTTCAAACCGGTTTGACTTCTTATGTTGGTAACAATAGTTTTGCTTTTGTATTTTTTGTCCACACAATGAAAGTCAGTGGAAACTGAAAAGATTATCAACATTCTCCACAGTATCTTCACATGTGTTCAGCAGACGGAGGAACAACATGAGGCATTTTCATTTTTGGGTGGACTGTCTCTTTAAGCTCTCACACACACACACACACACACACACACACACACACACACACACACACACACACACACACACACACACACACTAACACACACGCACACGCACACACGCACACACACACTCACACGCACACGCACACGCACACACACACACACACACACACACACACACACACACACACACACACACACACACACACACACACACACACACACACACACACACACACACACTCTGGTAATTTCACTCAAGCGTCCGTTTTCCAGGAATCCTGATGATGTAAATCAGTGTTCAGTATCTCTTCCTTATTCTGTCGTTGTAAGTATCATGTTTGAGCTGAGTCAGCAGTGTAAACTATTCTTAAAGTCCCCATGTGGTGTAAATCCAGCTGTTAATGTTGTTTATGTGTCTATGTGGTGTTTTTAATCTGCGTTTTAAACCATGTGTAAGTTCATAAGTGGACAGCATTGCTATTTGCTACCTTGTCACAAACTAACCAATCAGATCAACGTGTGATCGTCAACCAGTGGATCTCTGAGTGAGTGAGTGAGTGGAGGCGGGGCTCATTTGCATATTCATAGAACCGACGTATTCTAAATGAGGCAAGGGTGTCGAGTTACGTTCAATATATTTTAAGGCATTTCTATGAAATAAACATTTAAAATGTAATTTTGGTGATCAGAGATGAGTTTTAAGGGATAAAATGATTGACTACAGGGAGACTTTAACACAACGATCCGTTCTTCTGGATCTCAGTGGGAAAACATCAGCCGAACCTGACAGCCTTTTTATTGTGTGTCAAACACATTATGTGCTTTCATATCTATAATATCCATTATTCCTCTCTCTCTTAGATCCGGAATGGGGCTCTTGCTCTTTGGGAGTCTTCATTTGCCTGGCCTGCTCCGGAGTCCACCGCAATATTCCCAGCATCGGGAAAGTCAAATCCCTCCAACTCTCACACTGGGAGGATTCAGAAGTTCAGGTGTTCACAACCTTTCTGTAAACCTCTCTGTTCTGAGAATAACCAGTCTTTGTTGACCCTCAGACCTGTACCAGTGATATTTGAGTATACTTTTATAATATTTAATAATAGAGTTTTAATATTTATAATGTTAGCTTTTCTTTTTTTTTACAATTTTAGTTTTCATTTGAGTGTTCATGTTATTTTGTTATCTTTTGTTATTTTTATTAGTAATTAACATTTCTATTTATGTTTAATAGTGCTGGGCAATGATTAATCGCATCCGAAATAAAAGTTTGTGTTTACATAATATATGTGTGTATACTGTGTATAATTATTGTGTATATATAAATACACACAAATGCATATATATTTATATATGTGCATGTATATACTGTATATATATATTTATACATATTTTATATAAATATTTTATATATAAATAACACATTTTTCTTAAACATATACATGCTTTATACACAGTATACACACATATATTATGTAAACACAAAATATTTGGATGCGATTAATCGATGCCGAGCACTAATTTATTTATTTTAATTACATTGTTAGGTTTAGTCATTTCAGCACTTCAACTTGTTTTATTTCACTTACTTACCAAGACAATATTTGTAGTTTATAGAAATTATAGTATTTATATTTTATTTCAGCTTTAATTCAGCTAACGTAAATGGGTCTGAATTGGTTTACTTCAGTTTTGGTTGACAATAACAACATTAGCTGTGTTTACATGGACTCTAATAATCCGTTTGTAATCGGGCAACTCAAAAGTCACATGTAATCACGTCAGTCGGAGTGAATTGGCCAGATAAAATGTCATGTGTCAGAATGATTAAATGTCATTCAGATTGTAAGAAGTGCTTTAAACCTCTTCTTGTGATAGAACCTCTTCTTCGATAGAACATGTAAACCAAAACTGGACAGTTCTTCCTCTTGTTCTCCGTCTCACGGCGTCCCTCAAGGCTCCGTCCTCGGACCTCTTCTTTTCAATATTTATTTGTTACTCCTTGGTCATATTATCGGTTTTCATGGTCTCCGCCACCATTGTGATGCTGCCCAGCCTATATTAACTATAGACCCGATATAGTCCGGCTATGAGTAACACACTTTTAGACAAAATAACCTTGAGTTTGGATACCTATCGTTTTACCAAAATAACGTGTGAGATGTATGACATTCTATCATGTAAGCAAAGTAAACAGTGATTACAAAGTGTTTGGTTTCATTTCTTCACTCTTTGTTGTCTAAATGATCAATGAATGAAGCCCACATTTTGCCTTGTTTTAGTCTAGACGTCTGAGCCGTGTTTGGACGGATATTAGACGTCTTTTAAACACAAAACTGCTGGCGGATGACCTGCAGATTTACACATCTCCTCGCTTCTCTTCTTTATTCAGCGTTCATGTAAACACTGTTCAGATTAGTCAATCGGAGAGATTTCATTCCGACTGAATCAAAAAAGTGTCCATGTAAACATAGATAATGACCTGCATAATGTTATTTGCCATGCAAAGTTTGAAAACTTCATGCATTGTTTTCTCCCACACCAACACAGTTCATATTGAAGATCAGTGAAGATCATCAGACTCTAGTTTCAGTCTGTTCCTCACACAAAGTGTCATATGACTTCAGAAGACATGAGTCATGAACTCTACAGTCGTGTCATTATGAACTGTTACTGTATAGAAAACAGATGCATGAAGATTCTTCTGTTGTGTTGCATGATCTTTAGACAATAGAAAAAAAAAAATGAGGTGCTTGCAAATATCATATGATTGATGTTGAATAAATGCATGTTTTATTATTTTTAGTTCATGTCTGAGCGTGGGAATGACACCATGAAGGCCGTTTATGAGGCTGCTGTTCCTGTTTACTACTACAAGCCCACACACAGAGACTGCCAGTGAGTTACCATGGCAACACACCACATCTCCACCGGCACATTATGATCAAACCTGATGCCAAACCAGAGCTTAACTTGCCAGACTTTCTGGAATGACTGGATCCTCTCAAATAGCATTGTATCATGTTCTTCAGCCTGAGGAAACCTCTAAAATGCTCTGGCGGAAGTTATTTTCATATATATTTAATTATCTATTATATTTATCTAAATTATATCAACTTTAGGGCACTTAACTGAGTTTATTTAGCTGTAAAGAGAATTAATTTAGCTGATCGGCAGGCTTCAGGGAGTCAGGAGAGCATGTCTATCTTTGAGGCTAGAACTAGACATCAGTGAGTAGAACTGGATATTTCACTTAGTTATGATCGTTATAATTCTTCTAATTAAACCACAACAAATTGCAGTTGGTCACTTTGCATGTCTATCCGATGATCTTTTCCTTCTGTCTGGATGTGTTTTGGCCAGAATGATCTGTAAAATGGGTCAAAAGATGATCTAATTGTGACCCTGGACCACACACCAGTCTCGAGTCGCACGGGTATATCTGTGGCAAAAGCAACTATACACTGTATGGGTCAAAATTATAGATTTTTTTCTTTTATACCAAAAATCATGAGGATATTAAGTAAAGATCATGTTCCATGAAGATATTTAGTAAATGTCCTACCGTAAATATATAAAACATGTATTTTTGTGAGTGAATGCAGCACAATCGTGAACATAAATGCACAACTTTAAAGGAGATTTTCTCAATGTTTACATTTTTTTGCTCCTCAGATTCCAGATTTTCAATAGTTGTGTCTCGACCAAATATTGTCCTATCCTAACAAACCACACATCAATGGAGAGATTATTTATTCAGCTTTCATATGATGTATACATCTCAATTTCAATAAATTGACCCATGTGACTGGTTTTGTGGTCCAGGGTCACAATTTAGTATTTTAGTCATTTATCTCTAATGACTAAAATACACACTTTATGCTTTATTATTCACATGCATTTAAACCTTAAATCTGGATGTTGAGTGAAGAAAAAGCTCATGGATCGATCAGGACATGTAAACACGTGATCAGATTGAAAACCGGCGTCCCTCAAGGCTCAGTCCTCGGACCTCTTCTCTTCAATAGTTATTTGTTTTATTCAATGTTTATTTATTTAAGTGTTACCATTAAATAATTAAAAAATAAAATGCAGAAATAAGACATTAGGAAGGTATACATGATGAGATGTGCATTACCACAAGAAATAATCCTGATTAATCCCAGTTTGCTAAAACAATCATTTACAGTCAGTATGGTTATGAGACGATCAGACAAGAGACCAGAGGCTGACCTAGTGCAGGTGTAGATGGCTCTGGTCAGGGTGTTGCTGTGGTCAGGGTGTTGCTCTGGTCAGGGTGTTGCTGTGGTCAGGGTGTTGCTCTGGTCAGGGTGTTGCTGTGGTCAGGGTGTTGCTGTGGTCAGGGTGTTGCTCTGGTCAGGGTGTTGCTGTGGTCAGGGTGTTGCTGTGGTCAGGGTGTTGCTCTGGTCAGGGTGTTGCTGTGGTCAGGGTGTTGCTCTGGTCAGGGTGTTGCTGTGGTCAGGGTGTTGCTGTGGTCAGGGTGTTGCTGTGGTCAGGGTGTTGCTCTGGTCAGGGTGTTGCTGTGGTCAGGGTGTTGCTGTGGTCAGGGTGTTGCTCTGGTCAGGGTGTTGCTCTGGTCAGGGTGTTGCTGTGGTCAGGGTGTTGCTCTGGTCAGGGTGTTGCTGTGGTCAGGGTGTTGCTCTGGTCAGGGTGTTGCTGTGGTCAGGGTGTTGCTGTGGTCAGGGTGTTGCTCTGGTCAGGGTGTTGCTGTGGTCAGGGTGTTGCTGTGGTCAGGGTGTTGCTCTGGTCAGGGTGTTGCTCTGGTCAGGGTGTTGCTGTGGTCAGGGTGTTGCTGTGGTCAGGGTGTTGCTCTGGTCAGGGTGTTGCTGTGGTCAGGGTGTTGCTCTGGTCAGAGTGTTGCTGTGGTCAGGGTGTTGCTCTGGTCAGGGTGTTGCTCTGGTCAGGGTGTTGCTGTGGTCAGGGTGTTGCTCTGGTCAGGGTGTTGCTGTGGTCAGGGTGTTGCTCTGGTCAGGGTGTTGCTGTGGTCAGGGTGTTGCTCTGGTCAGGGTGTTGCTCTGGTCAGGGTGTTGCTGTGGTCAGGGTGTTGCTCTGGTCAGGGTGTTGCTCTGGTCAGGGTGTTGCTCTGGTCAGGGTGTTGCTGTGGTCAGGGTGTTGCTGTGGTCAGGGTGTTGCTGTGGTCAGGGTGTTGCTCTGGTCAGGGTGTTGCTCTGGTCAGGGTGTTGCTGTGGTCAGGGTGTTGCTCTGGTCAGGGTGTTGCTGTGGTCAGGGTGTTGCTCTGGTCAGGGTGTTGCTGTGGTCAGGGTGTTGCTCTGGTCAGGGTGTTGCTCTGGTCAGGGTGTTGCTCTGGTCAGGGTGTTGCTCTGGTCAGGGTGTTGCTGTGGTCAGGGTGTTGCTCTGGTCAGGGTGTTGCTCTGGTCAGGGTGTTGCTCTGGTCAGGGTGTTGCTGTGGTCAGGGTGTTGCTCTGGGTGTTGCTCTCCTCAGGGTGTTGCTCTTGTCAGGGTGTTGCTGTGGTCAGGGTGTTGCTCTGGTCACAGTGTTGCTCTGCTCAGGGTGTTGCTCTGGTCACAGTGTTGCTCTGCTCAGGGTGTTGCTCTGGTCAGGGTGTTGCACTGGTCAGGGTTTTGCTCTGGTCAGGGTGAGTGTGACGGTGTAAGTGTGTGTTCTAGGGTTCTGAAGGAGCAGTGGATTCGGGCCAAGTACGAGAGGCAGGAGTTCATCGAGGACGGCAAGAAGCCACACTATGAGGACGGTACGTGTGCGTCTGATTCTCACAACACCCGTTTCTGCTTCCCGCTTGATGATTGACATGCTCGTTGGCCAATCACAGACCCGAGAGACGGCATGCTGATGAAGAGGGGGCGGGACAACGGGCAGTTCCTCAACAGGCGATTCGTCCTGTCTCTGAGGGACGGCACACTAAAGTACTACACTAAACTAGACGTGAGTGTCACATCACACGCGGTCACTCACTGCTAGAGCTTTTGTTCATTTCAATGAGATGTTCATATTTTCTGTTTTTATTTTAATTAATTTTATGGTTATGGTTGTAGTTCACACTGATAACTCCTGTATGTCTGTAGGCTAAAGAACCGAAGGCCGTTATGAAAGTGGACACCATCAACGCCTGCTTCCAGCCGGACAAGATCGGGAACCCCAACGGTCTGCAGATCACCTACATCAAAGACAACATCACACGCAACATCTTCGTCTACCACGACAGCAGCAGAGTAAGAGACAACACACACACACACACTCACTCACTCACTCACTCACTCACTCACTCACTCACTCACTC
>NC_136886.1:35699355-35734355 GCF_949152265.1 Phoxinus phoxinus
AAATGGGTCCATGGCCAATTCTTTTATAGTCAAAAACTCGAGAGAGGAACCATTGTCAAAAAAATGTTGTCCACCACTCTTGTTCATCCAAAACAAACTACAATATAGACTCAAGGTGTTAAATACCGGAATTATCCTTTAAGTCAGTCAAGTCAGCTTCATCTATACAGCGCTTTAACAATATAGAGTTTCACAGCATCTTTACAGAGATCCCAGGAGATTACAGTAACAGGAGATTACAGTAACAGGAGATTATAGTAACAGGAGATTACAGTAACAGGAGATTACAGTAACAGGAGATTACAGTAACAGGAGATTACAGTAACAGGAGATTACAGTAACAGGAGATTACAGTAACAGGAGATTATAGTAACAGGAGATTACAGTAACAGGAGATTACAGTAACAGGAGATTACAGTAACAGGAGATTATAGTAACAGGAGATTACAGTAACAGGAGATTACAGTAACAGGAGATTACAGTAACAGGAGATTACAGTAACAGAGAGTGTTCAGGCTTTACAGCAGATCTAGAATAAAGTTATTGTCCAGATAAAGTTAGTTTTGATGGATTCACTTCCATCGCAACGATGATTAGTTATTAACTTAGTGGCCGCTAACACGACACCGTTCTAACAGAAACCCTAATGCGATCCGGCCGCTCATCCGCACAACACATTACTGCTGTGCTGCTTGGAGTCTGGGCTTGAAGCTTTCTTTTTCGTTAGTTTTTCCACTGTTTCAAATAAATACCTAGGCTTTTGTTTATTTTCTTCGAATAGGGTTGAAAAGTAAGCAGATCTGGCAGCTTTTAAAGCCTCTCTGTATAAGATTGTGCTCTCTTTCCATGCAATGCGAAATACCTCTAGTTTTGTTTTCTTCCAGTTGCCCTCCATTTTTGTCTCCCATTCCCTCCTTCAGGCAATGAGGGAAACCGAGATGTTCCCTATCAGTCGGTCACGTTTGACGTGGGATCCCTATGGCACACGCCACGTTGCTGCCACATCCAGCGCCCTACGCAAGACTCAAGACTCTATGCAAGACTCTCAGACCCCCAGCGGACTGGGGAAGGCTTGCGCAGGGAGAGTTCGAACTGCTGATCCATTATAACCCACACAGTGGAACTCTTGGATAACACTGGGAAAGCGTGTCCTTCAGAGAAGAGGAGGCCGAAGGGAGGTAACATGTGGAGGATACACATATGGACTGGTTGGTTAGGGTTAGGGTTAGCCTGAGAAAGGGAAGTCTAGACCGGACAGAGATGGGCTAACGTTTCTGCCAACGGAAAGACACGGCCTCACCGCAGGGAGCTGATCGTAAAAGAATACTCATATGGGATCATCGCAGGGATCACAAAATACGGAACCCAGCCTAGCACTAGTTCCGGGAACCAGGTCCGGTTGGGCCAATATGGCAAAACGAGCAAGACCTGCTCCCAAGGGTCCCCTCGGACAGGGAGTAAAACAAGTGGATCTACCTTGAACCTATCTAGAACAGATCTACCTGTCCAGTCCCGAAGCGCCTCTAAATCAGCTGGACCACCTGGGGATGGAGTCTCCACTCTCCCAGGAGCACCTGCTGCCATGAGAGCTCGTCAGCTACACGGTTGAGCAGGCCCGGAATATGAATGGTACGGAGCGACCTCAGAGGCATCGGACTCCAGAGGAGGAAATGCCGGGCGAGTTGTGATCTGTGGCGGGAGCGTAGACCACCCTGACGGTTGAGGTACACCACGGTCGCACTGCTGTCACTCTGCCGCTCTGCCACGCCCATCTCGGGACACGACCGTGGAGCTAGTGTTGGAGCGGCCTCATATGAAGCAATCCAAGCGGCGTTACCGCGGCTGCAGATGCCATATGCCACAGGAGCATCTGAAACAGTTTCAGTCGGGCCGCTGTCATGCGCCTGAGCGAGCTCTCGCAGTCCAACACCGACTGGACGCGGGCCTCCGTGAGGCAAGCCTGGAAACGAGGCCAGGAATCAATATATATCGGTCTCCCTCATTTAAATCCTCCCTCAATTAAAATAAATTAAATTAAATTAAAATAAAAAGCATAAGTTTGCTGCATAACAAAATGTGAAAAATTAAGGGGTATGAATACTTTCGGAATGCACTCTGTAATTCCATGTTTTCTGTCATATGATGTTTTGATCAGGCTGCTATTAGTTTTCCCCTCTGCTACAGTTCTCAAATCTGATTGGTTCAAGTGTCAAATGACTGTTCATTCAGATTTGAATGTACATGGACACAAATGAGGTTTAAAAGCTTTTTGGAGGAGGAGAAGATAAAAACTAAATAGATTTAGAGCTACATGAGGGCGAATTAATGCAGTTTTAATAAATGTGCTGATCTAATAATCTTCATGTGTTTGTGAGGTGACCGCTCACGTGAGCTTGAGGATATTCGTGCGCTGTGTGTGTTTGTACGTTGGTGTGAATGGAAGATTATTGAGTTCTGCTCATGACCGGGGTGTGTGAAACGGCACCAGGGTGTTCGGAGACTGAACGTCAGATCACACCTTCCTGAGAGAGAGAGAGAGAGAGAAAGAGAGAGAGAGAGAGGGAGAGAGAGAGGGAGAGAGAGAGAGAGAGAGAAGAGAGAGAGAGAGAGAGAGAAGAGATGGACATGAGAGAATCCTGCAGACACAACAGAAACCAACACAACCAAAGCTGGAGAACATCACATCTGTGATCTCACGGACGGCGCTTCGTTCTACGGCGAGTTGGATCATGGGAATGTTTAGGACTTTTTGCCGAAGGAGTTGCAAGTCAGTCGCTCCACATTCATGTCGTACTTTGATGTTTGAAGAGGCTTTTTTCTGCCACATGTTACGTAAGAGTGTTTTCCTGCGATGCCATAGAAGAACCATTTTGGGAACTTTTCAGTAAATATTTCTGAAGAAAACCATATTTTAATAACCTTTTTTTCCACTTTAAAGTTTCTTTTGTGCAATGGAATGCAAAAGTGTTCAGGTGCTATTGAAGAACCTTTATCTTTAAGTGTGGACAAGTGCTCAGTTTTATAGGAAACATTTGAACAAAATTTTTTCCCTCTCCCGAATAATGAGTAACGGCAGTGCTGTGGCGCTGGGAAGCGCGGGAGTAGTTTGGGTCACTCCGCTCCTGGGCGCCACCCTGATCACCATGTGTGTTCTGGGCGTGACGGGTAACCTGTACACCCTTGCCATCATGCGTTCGGCTACGCTTCGGCGCGCCGGATCCTTATACGTCTTCATCCTCAATCTAGCGGCGGCTGATCTACTCTATCTGGGAACCATCCCATTCGTCGTCTGCACGTATTTCGCCCACGATTGGTTCTTCGGGGAAATGGGCTGCCGGTTGCTATTGAGTCTGGATCTGCTCACAATGCACGCGAGTGTGTTTGTGTTGGTAGCGATGAGTTTGGAGCGATACCGCGCCGTTGCCACGCCGTTCCGTGCACGGCGCTCGACCACCCGCGGACACTGGCTAATGGCATTGGGAATCTGGGCAGCCGCGTTTGTGCTAACGCTCCCGATGATGGTGATGATCCGACTCCGAGAGGGACGTCCTGCAACAGTGGGGCTTGTTAAACGCATATGCTTCCCAACATGGACGCCTGAAGCCTTTAAGGCGTATCTCACCGCGCTCTTCGTCACTAGCATGCTCCTGCCCGGCCTGCTGATGGTCGGACTCTACGCGGGTCTCGCCCGCCGGTACTGGGCCGCTCAAGCCAACCTGACCCGCGGATCCTCGACATCCATCCGCCGGCGCAGACTGAAACACAAAGTGGTGGGAATGATCTTCTGCATTGTTTTGGCGTACTGGGCGTGTTTTCTGCCGTTCTGGGGCTGGCAGATGGCCAAACTCTTCTCGTCCGAGTCGCTCCGTTCGCTGTCGCCCGCCGCTCACACCTACGTCAACTTCTTCGTCACCTGCCTGACTTATGGAAACAGCTGCGTCAACCCGCTGCTTTACACGCTACTGACGCGCAACTACCGTGACTACCTGGCCCAGAGAGGTCAGTCCTCAGGGTCGAGTCGCGTGGATCAGGGGTCGGCCGCAGGGATCAACGCGCTCCAGGATCAGATAGGATGACTTCTGTTGTGAGAGTGTAACATGACTTTAGAAATCAGCAGATATCGGCTGTTTTTGTTTGTTCTATTTTTTACCCTCGATTACTAAAACGTTCAAAAGTAACAAAAATGTGTCACATCTGCACGCAACAAAATTGCAAAACTAATCAAGTGGTGCTTACTGCAGAGCCAGATGATGTCCAGCTCACCCTCTCTGGACGTAATGGGTGGACCTGACCTAACCTAAATCCAGAAAGGAGGAGCTCTGTCAAGCTCCACCCATTACATTCAGAGAGGAGGGGTTTGACATCAAGCTCCACCCATTACATTCAGAGAGGAGGGGTTTGACATCAAGCTCCACCCATTACGTTCAGAGAGGAGGGGTTTGACATCAAGCTCCACCCATTACATTCAGAGAGGAGGGGTTTGACATCAAGCTCCACCCATTACATTCAGAGAGGAGGGGTTTGACATCAAGCTCCACCCATTACGTTCAGAGAGGAGGGGTTTGACATCAAGCTCCACCCATTACATTCAGAGAGGAGGGGTTTGACATCAAGCTCCACCCATTACATTCAGAGAGGAGGGGTTTGACATCAAGCTCCACCCATTACATTCAGAGAGGAGGGGTTTGACATCAAGCTCCACCCATTACATTCAGAGAGGAGGGGTTTGACATCAAGCTCCACCCATTACGTTCAGAGAGGAGGGGTTTGACATCAAGCTCCACCCATTACATTCAGAGAGGAGGGGTTTGACATCAAGCTCCACCCATTACGTTCAGAGAGGAGGAGCTTGACGTCAACCTCCACCCATTATGCCTAGAGAGGAGGAGCTCAACGTCAATATCCACCCATTACAATCAGAGAGGAGGAGTTTGACATCAAGCTCCCCCCATTACGTCCAGAGAGGAGGAGCTTGACCTCAACCTACACCCATTGGTTCTGCAGTGAACAGGCTCTCAAAATAATAGGTGTGTTCGACTTTAAGCAGCGCTGCACAGACCAATTCTTGTTTGATATTAAAGTACTGTGAGAGCGATTAGAGAGCAGACGCTACGAACACACGTATTGATTGTTCCCAACAGGTTTCTCAAACACTTCCTTTATCTGTCATTGGTCAGTCAGACTGTTTGCATCATGTGATTGGTTGAGTCAGGAGTTGACGGGCTGCTCAAACAAACAGATAATGTTCTGAAAGTGTCACAATATTTCACTCTTCAAGAAGATGAACCTACCAATGGATTATAGGGACTACATATTTATATTTGGGTCTTAATATTAATTCAATTCTGTTCAGGTCACATTTATTTGTATAACGCTTTTCACAGTACACATCATTTCAAAGCAGCTTTACAGAAAATGATTGAGTCCACATTGAGTCCACAGTGATCTGTCATCAGAGGAGACTGTCTAAGTTTTGTATTTCAGAAATGTATAGCAGTTAGCTAAAAATGATTTAATTTAAACAATGTAATAATTTAAGGCAGAAACAATGAGCTCATTGAAGTAATGAATACTTGTTTGTTAACAAATGATTATGACATTTAGACTGGTGCATGTTGATTCATGTATTAATATTTGCCATATCTGAGTGCCTGATGACTGAAGCACTAGTGTTCGACTGGACACACCGACCGCAGGAGATATGGGATTTGGGAA
Organism: Phoxinus phoxinus; assembly: GCF_949152265.1. Classification (NCBI taxonomy): domain Eukaryota; kingdom Metazoa; phylum Chordata; class Actinopteri; order Cypriniformes; family Leuciscidae; genus Phoxinus; species Phoxinus phoxinus. The sequence continues at coordinate 35,705,071 of NC_136886.1, forward strand.
GTGTTTCTCTTCCGTTCGATAAGATGATAAGTCCCTGTTTGCTGTCCTCACTGTACATGATAATATGGTTAATGGTTAGAATTTTATTATTTGCATCTATCACTGTTTTTAACGGTGTGTGACCCGTCGGATCAGACCTGAGATCCAGAGAAACGCTGCTCAATATTGTTTGAATCTGTATTAGCTGTAAGTTTTGAATATTAATTACACTGATGGACTGTCTTTATGGTGCTTGTTTTTATTTATTTGTTCCTGTGGGCTTTACAGATTAATTTAAATGCAATGCTGTCTCCTCACAAGTTCAATTAGTAAACTGTTTAATTCACTCATGATCATTCAGACAACTGCAAGTAAACTCTTAAATGGAGGTGTGTGTGTGTGTGTGTGTGTGTGTGTGTGTGTGTGTGTGTGTGTGTGTGTGTGTGTGTGTGTGTGTGTGTGTGTGTGTGTGTGTGTGTGTGGAATCTGTTTTCTGTCCGTCACATTCCTCAGCTCTTGCTTCGGACCTTTTCGAGTCTCTCTGTAAATTATTGCGAGGATCCTGTTGCTCTGAACTGAACTACATCATTTAACACAATATAGTACATAAAGTTAAATGTTTCTTTCTGACAGATATGAAATCAGTGACAGTTTGCAGCTTTCTCATCTGATGAATCAACATTTCTTGATTCTTTTCACAGGAAATTTTTAATTTCCAGCTTTTATATGTATGTATGTATGTATGTATGTAGAGAGAGAGAGAGAGAGAGAGAGAGAGAGAGAGAGAGAGAGAGAGAGAGAGAGAGAGAGAGAGAGAGAGAGGGAGAGAGAGATGTTTGATGACAAAACTAATAGTCAAACCAAAAATTATGCAGAAAAATGTCTTTTGAAATTTTTGATATTTTTTCACTAGTGTGATCAGGACTCTATAGTTTCTGTAGGCTAAGTGAGGAGAGCAAGATACAGTAAACTGTGAGATATTATACACAAATATTCTTCATACAGCGACTACAGTAACATTTATAAACACTTTGAGCTGGTCATGTTCTGCTGAAGTGTGTGTCTGTAACTGCTAATGCTCTTTTCACACACACTGAACACACACACACACACACACACACACACACACACACTGAACACAATGAAGCATTGCTTGGTCACTGGTTGAGCTAAACTGGTATTATCTAATTGTGTAGTTAAATTTACCAGCTGACAGATATTCAACATAATTCATGTGGGAGACAGTCTAACAGTGTGTGTGTGTGTGTGTGTGTGTGTGTGTGTGTGAGACAGTCTAACAGAAGGATGGACAAAACCTGTGTGTGTGTGTGTGTGTGTGTGTGTGTGAGACAGTCTAACAGAAGGATGGACAAAACCTGTGTGTGTGTGTGTGTGTGTGTGTGTGTGTGTGTGAGACAGTCTAACAGAAGGATGGACAAAACCTGTCAAATATCAACTGAGTTCTGCTCATATTTTATTACCATTCTCTAAAGTATAGTGAATAAACTGATAATGTGAGAAATGTTGAAGGAGTCTGAGTAAGTTTTGGTTTGACATATATACAGTATGAAACACAAAGAACACTCAGAGAAACAGCGAGTCCTTTCACACTCCGTCAGTGGATTTATTTGACACGTTCTTTGGTACATTCACTGAACACAGAAGCTGGAGAACACGCGGTCCGACACACACTGGAGACCGGAGCCGCAGAGAGAGAGTCCTGCTCACTTGACCCCGATGCTGGTGATCTTGATGTCTCCCGTCACGTGCACGTGTTTGAACACGTCGTCGCCGAAGCGGTTTGAGAAGCTCATCATGGTGCCGTCGGGCAGTTTGATGTAGAAGGTGTCGTTGTTGAAGGTGACGCTCATCTGTCGGCAGAGACATGGACACACGGTGAGATTTAAAACGCTTTTGATTAAAGTCTCCCTGTAGTCAATCATTTTATTCCTTAAAACTCATCTTTGCTCACCAAAATTACATATTTAAAGTTTTAGCCCTTAAAAAAATTCTTCATGTCTTAAAATAGCCTATCTTGAATGTAACTCGACACCCTCATTTAGAATGCGCGGTTCTATGAATATGCAAATTATCCCCGCCTCCACTCACTCAGAGATCCACTGGTTGACGATCACACGCTGATCTGATTGGTCAAGGTAGTGTGTGACGTCAGAAACACCAGCGATTTCAAACCGTGTGTTTGAGACTGTCTTTGGTTCACTGCAGTTTTAAGCAGAAAATACTCAGCAATGCTGTCCACTTATGAACTTACACATGGTGTGTGTTAAAGCAGATTAAAAACACCACATAGACACATAAACTACAGTAAAAGCTGGATTTACACCACTGGAGACTTTAAGTTATGATTTTTTTCCCCCCGAAGGTTCAAAATGTCCATTTTAGGAATAAATGGGTTAAAGTGCACGAGCCATTATAAAGCATTATTCTTCCTCAAACCTCTGACCGGTGGGCGGTTTATTGCATGTATAGTTAAAGGGTAACTCTTTATGACTTATTGTGTCATGAGTTTCTGTGAACCGACTAAATCCAGGCACGTAGACACTGGAAACACTGCAGAACTGGTCAAAGAACACACAGATAAAGGTTTGGTTTGATGTACATCTATGTAGAGCATCTTTACACTGAACAAGCTTCATCTGAGCCAGTGTTGGTGTATCTGCACAGTGTTGAACACTGATGTTGTACATCGTTCATTTTGTAGTTTGTAGACGGTCACCCCTGTGGTGTAAATCCAGCTTTTAATGTAGTTTATGTGTGTATATGGAGTTATTAATCTGCTTTAACACACACCATGTGTAAGTTCATAAGTGGACAGCATTGCTGAGTATTTTCTGCTTAAAACTGCAGTGAACCAAAGACAGTCTCAAAAACACGGTTTGAAATCGCTGGTGTTTCTGACGTCACACACTACCTTGACCAATCAGATCAACGTGTGATCGTCCACCAGTGGATCTCTGAGTGAGTGAGTGGAGGCGGGGCTCATTTGCATATTCATAGAACCACGAATACTAAATGAGGCAAGGGTGTCGAGTTACATTCAGTTTAAGGCATGAAGTTTTTTTTTACATTTTTTAAAATTTTGGTGATCAAAGATGAATTTTAAGGGATACAATTATTGACTACAGGGGGACTTTAAATGACAGAATGATGAAGGTAAACTGTAAAAAATGCCAGAAGAACACTGTGATTGTTAAATGCATTTTGATTTTCAGGACAGCATCACTATTATTCTGGTCTCCTCGCTGTAGAAAAGTGTCCTCTTAATTCAGCTTAAAAACATTCCGCCTTAAATGAAGTGCAGTCAAACTGGCTCTACAACTCGTTTTCTACAATCTTGCCCAGTTGAATCTTGTATAACTTGGTTAAATTATTTTGATGAATTAAAGTAATGGGAAAACTTTTGTCATGACCTATTGATCACGAGTGGTTTGAGAGGTGTCAGAGGTCAGAGGTCACTCACCTTGAACCCCTCACCCTGCTGAAAGGGGAAGCACTGCTCGCGGTGCTCGGATCCCCATCCACCCTGATTAGCGTTGCACACGATGACGTTGCTGTCGCCCTGGTAGTGGAAGCGGGGGTTGAAGTGAAGCGCGATGGCATCTGCGCTGTGACCGATGTTGATAGAGAACCTGAGGACACAGAGACACAGTCGTCTTCTGTCTATATCAGACTGTAGAAATATATGGGCATAGTGTGTGTGACGTCACACGTAGTGTTCCTGAAGAGCGCTTCTGAAGCCCAAAGTGGGCGGAGCCGGCCGTCGCCATCTTGGCAGCGTCACTCCCGGATAAACGACAATGTGCAGCGAGGCGGATTAGCTGAGGTGACGTTACGCTAGCAGACAAACAGCTAGCAGTGACATCAGCGGTAATACACCTGTCACTCAAGTGGCCACGCCCTTAATTATGCAGAACTTTAAGGCTTAATATAATTTGAACGGATGAGTTATAATAATATTCACCCCCTCACAGTCGCCATGAAGGGCAAGATTAGATATATAGACCAAAACCACTTTTAGCTCCAGACTGTAAACATGTTTATTTCTGCTGTAAAGTTGAGCATTTTAACATGCGGGTCTATGGGACTGAGTCTCTTCTGCAGCGCTCTCTAGTGGCCAGTGGAGGAACTGCAGTTTAACATGCGGGTCTATGGGACTGAGTCTCTTCTGCAGCCGCTCTCTAGTGGCCAGTGGAGGAACTGCAGTTTAACATGCGGGTCTATGGGACTGACTCACTTCTGCAGCCGCTCTCTAGTGGCCAGTGGAGGAACTGCAGGTTAACATGCGGGTCTATGGGACTGAGTCTCTTCTGCAGCGCTCTAGTGGCCAGTGGAGGAACTGCAGGTTAAGTCTCTTGTGTTGATTCGAGAGAGACCGGAAGGTTGCCGATTGGTCTATATGCACAGCTTACACAAAGAAGGTCTAAACACATTCTGCTGACGTTCCGATCAAGTCATTTCTGAATGTTTGTTCATTTTTTAAAAGGTTATTTCTTTTTTATCTATGAATGTTAAGGAAACATTTCATTGTATCATTCTTCAAACATTATGGGAACGTTACTTTTGAATGTTCTCTGAACGTTCCGAAACAATTAGTTACATTTAAAAGAACGTTACATGAACATGAACATCCAACTGAAATTCCATGAATGACGTACAGATAACGTTTTGAGAGCATTATTAAAAAGCAGACAACCTTGAATTAATGTTTTATTAACGTTTATGGTTATGATACGTACGATTCACATCCCGGTTTGATCTTCCCAGAAAGCTTCATCTCCATCCCGGCCTTAAAGGTCATGTCGTTTATGGTGAACACCTGTTAGATATGGAGAAACACACCATGAGCCATGAAGTCACTCGTCTGAGTTTGAGTTTGTTTTCAGTCTTTGCTTTCTCCCAGCTGTCAGTTTCATTATTAGTTGCCTTGGTTACTGATTTGATTGGTCATTCTGTTCATCTGTGTCGTAGTGTTTGTTACTTGTATGCAAGTCCTCGTGTTTTATTTGAGTTTGTCCAGTTTTGTTAGCGTCTCAGGCCCCGTTTACACGAGAACGCTCGCGGGTGAAAACGTACAAATATTTTATCGGATGTGCCTTTCGTTTACACGGCGACGGCGTTTTTGGGGCTTAAAAACGCAAAAAAGTGAAACCCCCCTCCAGAGTGGAAATCTTAAAAACGCTCCACCGTCGCGTTCCCGTCTAAAGGGTAAAAACGGTAAAAACGCATAAGTCTGCTAGACAGTGAAGGCGTCGCGTACGCGTTTACGTCACAGGCATGCGCCAGTACAGGAAAATAACAAAACATCATCAAACTAAAATATAGCATTAATTTAATTGACAAACAATGAATATACATATATCTGAGCGACACGCGAAGAGCAGCGAGGGTTACAGCAGCAGCTTTACCGTATTAAACATGACAAACTGTGTCAGCGTCTCTTTCACTCTCAGTTCTCCACATCGCCACCTAGCCGTCTGGAGTGCACACTACATCCAATCTCACACACTTTTGCGTCACCATATGCAGATTCCCCCATAACGCTCGTCTAAACGCAGAATATAAAGTGATAACGCAACGCCACTTTTGCGTTTTCTCCTCAGATCGTTCTCGTGTAAACAGGGCCTTAGTCTCTGTTACCTTGCCTGGACTCTACAGAGTTTCATGTTGTGATTATTCATTAAAGACTTTTCGAATCATATAATCTTCATCATCGTGTGATCAACTACCGACCGTGACACTGATAAAACGTGACATGGACACAGTTGCGAGAGGATCCCACAGTTTATAGTTTTATAGTATTCAGTAATGTTGAATTACTGTTTAACTCGTGATTCCTGACGCTGTCGATAAGAGGAACGGCTGTTTTACGGCGTTATCTGAGCGACCCAACCCAACGTTAATGATAAACCTGGGATAATAAAGTCATAAAGACACAAAAAGGAAGATACTGAGCAAACACTCGATCTAACACACCTCTGTGTGAAACCACAAAAACTGGGTTATTTCAACCCAAGTTTGGTCAAATATGGACAAACAACCATTGGGTTAAATGTTTTAATTAAACTATTTAACCCAAGGGTTGGGTTCGTCCATATTTTACCCAAAGTTGGGTTAAAACAACCCTGCATTTTTTAAAGTGTATATTGATGGCTTTCTGATAAATGTTATATTGCAGAATGAGTGTGTGTGTTACTCTCATAATCAAGCCTAGTAATCTGTGTGACGCTTCTCTTTGATAGTGAAGTCTGAATGCTGCAGAAACTTCGTTGTCAACTAAAAACAGGAAAACTGTGTATGCGCTTCGTCCGTTCACTTACGCAACAGGGTTTTGGGAGCCTGAAAACACGCACTTTTGAAAACGTCTTTCAAAGTGGAAGTTTTTTTAATTAATTCTGTATAAACTACAAAAACGTGAATCTCGCGTGTTCAGTCCATAGTGTTTCATCGCCATCTAGTGGCCTGGCAGCAGAGTACAGCGTCTCCACGGACTCGTGTGAACGGGGATCGTTTTGACAATGGTGTCGTCAGTACGCGGAAAACTACTTCTCCGCTTATTCCTGAATGACCACACAACAATATCTGTCTGTCTGACATTCACACACCTGTCTGTCTACCTGAGCCCTCCCCTCACACACCTGTCTGTCTGACATTCACACACCTGTCTGTCTACCTGAGCCCTCCCCTCACACACCTGTCTGTCTGACATTCACACACCTGTCTGTCTACCTGAGCCCTCCCCTCACACACCTGTCTGTCTACCTGAGCCCTCCCCTCACACACCTGTCTGTCTGACATTCACACACCTGTCTGTCTGACATTCACACACCTGTCTGTCTGACATTCACACAAAGTCTTTGATCACTCAAAACTTCAGTCACTTGTAGGAACTGGCGGATCCAGCTGTAGAGTTTACTGTATTCATATTATAGTATTTTGCAGCCATTTTTGTTTGCCTGGAAATCATTTTATATTTTTTTTTTAGGTTAATTAGTAATTATTAGGATGACATATTAAATCTTGCCAAATTCTGGATTATTTCATGTTCATTTCCTCATGAATTCACTTGGTTTCATTTAGCAATCACAGTGTTGCAGAAGTCTACAGTGAGATTTCACCAGAGAAAACGGTCGAGTCAGAGCGCCTATGAGACTCACATATAATATAATTACACTGAGACTCATAATATAATATAATATAATATAATATAATATAATATAATATAACATAATATAATATAATATAATATAAAATAATGTAATAATATAATATAATATAATAATATAATATAATATAAAGTCACTTACCATGTTGTTGTTTGGTGGTGGAGCTGCTGTGTGTGTGTCTCGCTCACCTGCCGCTCGTCATTATAAACCCAGGAGGCGGAGCTTCAAAACCCTGTCCAATAGGAAGAGAGCAGAGTGGTGAGACTGAACCAATCATACTCAACTGACTCAATCAATATGACTGTTATCTTTGAGATTTCCTCATGAATAGACTCTTGATTCACTCTCTGCATGATGACATCACATATTACAGTCCATATATCTCTAATGACAGAACATGCGTTAGGAAGGCGTTTGTGGGAACCGACACATTCAAATATCAGTCTGGATTCAGCTTGACTTCTGCTTTACATGATAAACTTCAGCTTTTTTATTCAAGGATACATTTGTTAAAAATAAAAATAAAAACACACCAATATGTTTGGGTAATCCACAAATAAAGGAAAAATAAAATAACTACAAAATAAAATAATACTTATTTAGAAACTGATCTGTCCCTCACATGTGATTGCAATGCAGATATTGCATGAACGATGGTGAGTATTAAGAACAGAGAAACAACCAACATTCTTCTTCTTCTTCTTCTTCTTCTTCTTCTTCTTCTTCTTCTTCTTCTTCTTCTTCTTCTTCTTCTTCTTCTTCTTCTTCACACTAACACTACCGCCACCCTCCAGATAAATTATGCCTGATGATCACTATGATTTACATCTTTGGGAATAATGTAGCCTGCAAACTACAGAAAAACAAAACTATACTCTGTCAATGAGTCCGGTGTTCTTTAAAAATGTAAACATATATATTACTCTATGATCGGAAGGCTTAGACTAAATATCTCTAAAGATAAACCTTTCACTCTAAAAAATGCTGGGTTGTTTTAACCCAAATCTATCTGGGTCAAATATGGCCTAACCCAACTGTTGGGTTAATATTTTTAATTAAAAAATTTAACCCAACGGCTGGGTTTGTCCATATTTGACCCAAATTTGGGTTGAAACAACCCAGCATTTTTTAGAGTGTTCCCCACTGTCCTCTATTTTCCTTTAAATTAAAACCCTTTATATTATCATAAAGACATGTTCCACTGTTTCTGGCACATTACACATTTCCTGAATTATGTTTTCCTATTAGCTGCCGTCGCATCATCAGGTGGAGCCGCACACTGGCGGTGTTTGAGGAGATTCCCCCTTTCTTTGTAAAGCGCTTTGAGGTCTCAGATAAAGCGCTATATAAATGTAACGAATTATTATTATTATTATTATTGTAAAAATGTCCTCTTCTCTTCGACATCTTCTTACCAGACGACCCTGACCAACCTCAGGATTTACAGTGTAAACCCCTCCCTTTATCTCCATATCATCTTGCCACAACTTTTTAACATGTTTTCTAATCATTGACTTAGCCTCTGATTTTGATATTTTACACTGAATAGACAAATTTGTCGCTTTCAAAGCCTATTTAACAACCAACAATACACAAACTCAGGTCTAAATAAGGAGAAGTAATGAGATACAGGTGAACATAATGATTAATCATGGGAAACTGGATCACATGACAAGGGAAGACAGCAGCTAAACGCATGAAAACTCAAACAACTTCCTTTTTCAAAGAGTCTCTAATGTACAGTTTCCCTTCAGTCAACAAAACCATAATGTCGGGGTTCTTATTATAAACTTTGATCAGGCAAATGAATAAAAACATTTGTCATCATCTTCAGAACAATCAATGAAGCCAAAAAGTACATTTTGCCATAAAAGTGTGATACATTTCTGTAATTAAACCACAATATAACACACAGAATAAGTGCAATGCCCAAATAAGTGTGTTTTCCTGATAGTTACCACAGAAAGTGGAGATTTTCTCTCCAGCTGTGATTGACGGGAGCTGGTTTTGTCCCGTCGAGGATGTCCAGTCCGTGCTTCTACATGAGTGTGTTTCTCACGGCCAGTCCTGGTCACTCGGCTGGACGTAATGAAATCTTTCACCCTCTGACCGACACATTGAACACGCCTGATGTCGGGACACGAGGGGAATCATCTCATCTGTGATCAGAAGCATCTCAGTGTGAAGGAATCATCACGGACTTCATCTGCAGACTCTCTGTGTTCATCTGGATGTTCACCTGAATGTTCACAGACAGGTATGTGTGAGGAGAATCATACTCACAAATATAATTTATGTGTACTGTGTCTTTAAGACACGACCACTCGATTTGTGTGTTTTTGGAAGCTTGTTAATTCGGCCATATTGTGCCTCTTCTCGAAGTCTTGCTGTAGTTCAGGCTCGACTAGAACATGTTCTCCTGCTTGAATGTTGATTATTCTCCTCATATTCTCCATTGTTGCGGCTCCTCTCTTCTCAGTCTGTCAGTAACGCTCTGTTCACTTCAATTGTTCACAATAACATACATTTAGAAAATTTTTGAATTTTTATTTCATGCCAACTTTAATGTGACATACTGTAGGCCATGATCATTCATTAATTCATCTACGTTGATATTTAAAGTCTCCAGTGGTGTAAATCCAGCTGTTAATGTAGTTTATGTGTGTATGTGGAGTTATTAATCTGCTTTAACACACACCATGTGTAAGTTCATAAGTGGACAGCATTGCTGAGTATTTTCTGCTTAAAACTGCAGTGAACCAAAGACAGTCTCAAACACACGGTTTGAAATCGCTGGTGTTTCTGACGTCACACACTACCTTGACCAATCAGATCAGCGTGTGATCGTCCACCAGTGGATCTCTGAGTGAGTGAGTGAGTGGAGGCGGGGCTCATTTGCATATTCATAGAACCGGCGTATACTAAATGAGGCAAGGGTGTCGAGTTACATTCAAGATATTTTAAGGCATTACCTTTTTTTCAAGGAAAAAACGCTTAAATATGTCATTTTGGGGATCAAAGATGAGTTTTAAGGGATACAGTTATTGACTTCAGGGGGAGTTTAACACTAGATTTGTAATCAGGCATCAGACAGAAGCAGAACGCAGTCTGAGGTCCAGAGAGGGTGTGTCTTCACCTCTTCAGTTCTGAAAGCAGAAGTGGCTCCATGTGTAGAGGAAGTGTGTGTGTGTGTGTGTGTGTGTGTGTGTGTGTGTGTGTGTGTGTGTGTGTGTGTGTGTGTGTGTGTGTGTGTGTGTGTGTGACCTCTGTAAATGATTAGCTCAGGCCTGATGTGTGTCCTCGCGGGTCAAAGTCTCTGTGTCTCTGCAGCTTCGGCTGGACGTGTATAAGAGTGTCTGAGATATCTGAGGTCGATCGGACTGACGTGATCATGGAGAGCCCGAAGCAGATGATCCTCCGGGTCTCTCAGGAGCTGAGCTGCACACCCACCGCCCGCCGGCTGGCAGAACACCTGGACCGGCTGGACCCGCTGCGACACCTGAGACTGGAGTTCCTCATGCCCAGAACAGCAGACCTGCCCACGGGTGAGCAGACACTCCCAGACACGGGTTTATGAGCCGTCGCATCACGTGTGACGCGCATCTTATATTGTCATGATGCAGTATTGACTCAGATGCATGTGAATCCCCTGGAATACTGTGGTGTACTGAAGAAAGATTGTTCACAACACTACTTGGTCAATAACCTTTTTGAATTTGCTAAATACTAAATTCATAAATGCAGATTTTTGAAAACCACCCCTCCATCCTTTCCTCATTTTTTTAATGTACTTCTATTAGTACCCTTTCAAAAGCTATAGCCAGTTTCTCCAAGAGCGGTGTACCCCATAGCAATAACATACTTGATATAAATCCTGTTCTTTCAATAATTTAAATATTATAATTTTTTTATTATTTATTTTGTCTTCCTTTAATACGTTCATGATTGCATATTTGATTTGAGACTTCATTGCTGTTACTGTAATTTTAAGTTCTACGTCTGCCTTTTGAGAGTTGTGAACTGTTCATATTGTTTGTACAATGCCTATTTTTTTATGTAAATTTGTCTATTTCTCAATCATTTTTTGTAAAGTATTTGCTCAGGTTCATATATCATCTGATTTCTGTCTGTTTTCAGCCGATCTGTCGCTTGTGGACGGTTCTGAGGATTGTATTTATTTTGCTGGGAATTCACTTGGTCTACAGCCGAAAAACACCAAAAAATATCTAGATGAGGAGCTGGAGAAATGGGCCAAAACGTGAGTCGTCTGGCATGATTATCTGATGATAAAACAGTGACAATGTTTCAGGATTTAGAATGCCAGAATAGCATATCCATTGTTTTATTAACCATTTCCAAAATGGATTATAAGGCCATTTATTTTTCAAAAATAACATTTAGGTAACATAACAGGTTAACAGGATCTTAATGAAGTTTTCTTTTTCCATTGATCTTTTTTTCACAGTAACAGATATCGCTATTACAGTAAAACTGTAGAAAATTAATTAAAACAAATCTCAGAAATGTTCTTCCACGGTTTGAAGGAAATCTAAATCCTAAACTCTGTTGTTTCCAGAGGCGTCCATGGCCACACGCAGGGGTCGCGACCCTGGGCCTGGGCCGAAGAGACCCTCGAGGGTTCGATGGCCAAGATTGTGGGTAATTTAAGAGTTTCTCAGTTACTTCAGTTTGTTATTTTTGCTTTTCATATCCGGGTTTCTGATTCAAAAGTCTGTCTCCCGATATAATGTGGGAAGTTGTATCAAGGTAAACAGGGTAAAAAGTGCACTTTACCACCTCATTTAATCCCTGGAGCTTCTGATTTAGTGAAACTATCTTTAAACAGGTGCTAAACCCGAGGAAGTGGCTCTGATGAACGGACTGACAGTCAATCTGCATCTTCTCATGGTAGAAAAACAACAACATTTGCTAATATTTGTGTCTCTGTGTTGATTTGTTTAATAGTATTCTCCTCTTTTTATTATTCTCTCAGCTTTCCTTCTACAAACCGACACCAAAACGCCATAAAATTCTTTTGGAGGACAAGGCCTTCCCGTCGGATCATGTATGTGAGAAACGACACACTCACATTCAGATCAAGAGATCGAAGCATCAAGTGTGAAAAGGCATCAGTAACTTTATAAAAGCACCGTGTGTGTGTGTTTGTGTGTGTGTGCGTGTGTGTGTGCGTGTGCGTGTGCGTGTGTGTGTGTGTGTGTGTGTGTGCGTGTGTGTGTGTGTGTGTGTGTGTGTGTGTGTGCGTGTGTGTGTGTGTGTGTGTGTGTGTGTGTGTGTGTGTGTGTGTGTGTGTGTGTGTGTGTGTGTGTGTGTGTGTGTGTGTGTGTGTGTGTGTGTGCGTGCGTGCGTGCGTGTGTGTGTGTGTGTGTGTGTGTGTGTGTGTGTGTGTGTGTGTGTGATCTTGCAGTACGCCATCGAGTCGCAGATCCAGCTGAGAGGAATGAATGTGGCGGACAGCATGCTGATCATCAAACCCAGACAGGTTTGTTTTTTTCTTTTTCTCCATTTACAGATTTTTTTTATATTTGCATAACAGAACAATAACAACAGAGGATCACAATGTATTCAGTTTTGATCTATTACATTCATAATAGCATAGAAGGAAAAAGATAAAATAATAAAATAGAAATTAAAAGAATTATACAGGGGAAACCTTACAAAAAATTACAAAAAGAAAAGGATTTAAAAATTCAATATATCCGTTTTGCTTTTTCATATCTTGCATGTTTTAAGGCCTAAATATAGAGATCTGTGACGTGTTGGTTGGCTGTGATTGGCTGTGACTGGCTGTGACGGGCTGTAAATGGCTATGATTGGCTGTTTCAGGGCGAGGACACCATCAGGACGGAGGACATCGTGTCGCTCATCGAGTCGGAGGGCGAGTCCATCGCTCTGGTGATGCTCAGCGGAGTCCAGTATTACACTGGTCAGCTGTTCCAGATCGAGACCATCACCAGCGCTGGACACGCACAGGTCAATCTCACACTCTGTGTTACACTGAACGACACATTCACTCTCTTTACTGTAAGTGTTACACTGAACGACACATTCACTCTCTTTACTGTAAGTGTTACACTGAACGACACATTCACACTCTTTACTGTAAGTGTTACACTGAACGACTGAACTTACGCTGAACAACACACTCACTCTCTTTACTGTAAGTGTTACACTGAACGACACATTCACACTCTTTACTGTAAGTGTTACACTGAACGACACTCTCACTCTCTTTACTGTAAGTGTTACACTGAACGACACACTCACTCTCTTTACTGTAAGTGTTACACTGAACGACACACTCACTCTCTTTACTGTAAGTGTTACACTGAACGACACACTCACTCTCTTTACTGTAAGTGTTACACTGAACGACACATTCACTCTCTTTACTGTAAGTGTTACACTGAACGACACACTCACTCTCTTTACTGTAAGTGTTACACTGAACGACACACTCACTCTCTTTACTGTAAGTGTTACACTGAACGACACATTCACTCTCTTTACTGTAAGTGTTACACTGAACGACACATTCACACTCTTTACTGTAAGTGTTACACTGAACGACACATTCACTCTCTTTACTGTAAGTGTTACACTGAACGACACATTCACACTCTTTACTGTAAGTGTTACACTGAACAACACACTCACTCTCTTTACTGTAAGTGTTACACTGAACGACACATTCACTCTCTTTACTGTAAGTGTTACACTGAACGACACACTCACTCTCTTTACTGTAAGTGTTACACTGAACGACACACTCACTCTCTTTACTGTAAGTGTTACACTGAACGACACATTCACTCTCTTTACTGTAAGTGTTACACTGAACGACACATTCACTCTCTTTACTGTAAGTGTTACACTGAACGACACATTCACTCTCTTTACTGTAAGTGTTACACTGAACGACACACTCACTCTCTTTACTGTAAGTGTTACACTGAACGACACACTCACTCTCTTTACTGTAAGTGTTACACTGAACGACACATTCACTCTCTTTACTGTAAGTGTTACACTGAACGACACATTCACTCTCTTTACTGTAAGTGTCACACTGAACGACACACTCACTCTCTTTACTGTAAGTGTTACACTGAACGACACACTCACTCTCTTTACTGTAAGTGTTACACTGAACGACACACTCACTCTCTTTACTGTAAGTGTTACACTGAACGACACACTCACTCTCTTTACTGTAAGTGTTACACTGAACGACACATTCACTCTCTTTACTGTAAGTGTCACACTGAACGACACATTCACTCTCTTTACTGTAAGTGTTACACTGAACGACACATTCACTCTCTTTACTGTAAGTGTCACACTGAACGACACACTCACTCTCTTTACTGTAAGTGTTACACTGAACGACACATTCACTCTCTTTACTGTAAGTGTCACACTGAACGACACATTCACTCTCTTTACTGTAAGTGTTACACTGAACGACACACTCACACTCTTTACTGTAAGTGTTACACTGAACGACACACTCACACTCTTTACTGTAAGTGTCACACTGAACGACACATTCACACTCTTTACTGTAAGTGTTACACTGAACGACACACTCACACTCTTTACTGTAAGTGTTACACTGAACGACACATTCACACTCTTTACTGTAAGTGTCACACTGAACGACACATTCACTCTCTTTACTGTAAGTGTTACACTGAACGACACATTCACTCTCTTTACTGTAAGTGTTACACTGAACGACACATTCACTCTCTTTACTGTAAGTGTCACACTGAACGACACATTCACTCTCTTTACTGTAAGTGTTACACTGAACGACACACTCACACTCTTTACTGTAAGTGTTACACTGAACGACACATTCACACTCTTTACTGTAAGTGTCACACTGAACGACACATTCACTCTCTTTACTGTAAGTGTTACACTGAACGACACATTCACTCTCTTTACTGTAAGTGTCACACTGAACGACACATTCACTCTCTTTACTGTAAGTGTTACACTGAACGACACATTCACACTCTTTACTGTAAGTGTCACACTGAACGACACATTCACTCTCTTTACTGTAAGTGTTACACTGAATGACACACTCACACTCTTTACTGTAAGTGTTACACTGAACGACACATTCACTCTCTTTACTGTAAGTGTTACACTGAACGACACATTCACTCTCTTTACTGTAAGTGTCACACTGAACGACACATTCACTCTCTTTACTGTAAGTGTTACACTGAACGACACACTCACACTCTTTACTGTAAGTGTTACACTGAACGACACATTCACACTCTTTACTGTAAGTGTTACACTGAATGACACACTCACACTCTTTACTGTAAGTGTTACACTGAACGACACATTCACTCTCTTTACTGTAAGTGTTACACTGAACGACACATTCACTCTCTTTACTGTAAGTGTTACACTGAACGACACACTCACACTCTTTACTGTAAGTGTTACACTGAACGACACATTCACACTCTTTACTGTAAGTGTTACGCTGAACAACACACTCACACTCTTTACTGTAAGTGTTACACTGAACAACACATTCACTCTCTTTACTGTAAGTGTTACACTGAACAACACATTCACTCTCTTTACTGTAAGTGTTACACTGAACGACACACTCACTCTCTTTACTGTAAGTGTTACACTGAACGACACATTCACTCTCTTTACTGTAAGTGTTACACTGAACGACACGTTCACACTCTTTACTGTAAGTGTTACGCTGAACAACACACTCACTCTCTTTACTGTAAGTGTTACACTGAACGACACATTCACACTCTTTACTGTAAGTGTTACACTGAACGACACACTCACACTCTTTACTGTAAGTGTTACACTGAACGACACACTCACTCTCTTTACTGTAAGTGTCACACTGAACGACACACTCACTCTCTTTACTGTAAGTGTCACACTGAACGACACACTCACTCTCTTTACTGTAAGTGTCACACTGAACGACACATTCACACTCTTTACTGTAAGTGTTACACTGAACGACACACTCACACTCTTTACTGTAAGTGTTACACTGAACGACACACTCACACTCTTTACTGTAAGTGTCACACTGAACGACACATTCACTCTCTTTACTGTAAGTGTTACACTGAACGACACACTCACACTCTTTACTGTAAGTGTTACACTGAACGACACATTCACACTCTTTACTGTAAGTGTTACACTGAACGACACATTCACTCTCTTTACTGTAAGT
The DNA here is from genome assembly GCF_949152265.1 of Phoxinus phoxinus. Lineage (NCBI taxonomy): Eukaryota > Metazoa > Chordata > Actinopteri > Cypriniformes > Leuciscidae > Phoxinus > Phoxinus phoxinus. The sequence goes on from NC_136886.1 coordinate 35,721,499, forward strand.
GTTACACTGAACGACACGTTCACTCTCTTTACTGTAAGTGTTACACTGAACGACACACTCACACTCTTTACTGTAAGTGTTACACTGAACGACACATTCACTCTCTTTACTGTAAGTGTTACACTGAACGACACATTCACTCTCTTTACTGTAAGTGTTACACTGAACGACACATTCACTCTCTTTACTGTAAGTGTTACACTGAACGACACATTCACTCTCCTGTGTGTGTGTGTGTGTGTTCAGGGGTGTTTTGTTGGGTTTGATTGTGCACACGCTGTTGGAAACGCAGAACTGCGACTTCACGACTGGAATGTGGATTTTGCGTGTTGGTGCTCCTATAAGGTCAGTGTTGTTTTGTGTGAAATATCAATACTTTTGTGGATTGATTGTATTTGTGTTGAATGTTTGAATTCTCCCATGATGTGTGTGTGTGTGTGTGTGTGTGTGTGTGTGTTATTCAGTATGTGAACTCAGGTGCCGGTGGTCTGGCAGGAGCATTTATACATGAGAAACACGCTCACAGCGTCAGACCCGCGTGAGTATTACACAGCGGCTCTGTAACACACATTTACAGATGACATCAAGAGCATGAGACGCTAACAGTGTGTGTGTGTGTGTGTGTGTGTGTGTGTGTGTGTGTGTGTGTGTGTGTCTCAGCCTGACGGGCTGGTGGGGACACGACCTGAAGACCAGATTCCTCATGAACAACGGTATGAGAATCACTTCTGAATCACAAAGATGATCATGTTGATTGTAAGTTTTGAGGGATTGTGGGAAATCAAGCTTGCTCTCTGCTGACACCCTGTGGACACACACACTCTTACACACTCTTACACTGTTACTGTAGAGTAGCTGTAGAGTAGGTGTTGATACATATATTATGTGTTTTTTTGACAAAAGTCAGTCCTAGCCTAGTTGAAGTGTGAATATTTTTATTTTTATATTTACAGTCAAACATTTACTCAGACTCCTTCAACATTTCTCACATTATCACAGTTTATTGGCTATAGTTTAGAAAAGGATAATAAAATATGACATGAACTCAGATTTATGAACTCAGTGGATATTTCACAGGTTTTGTCCGTCCTTCTGTTAGACTATCTCTCTCACTCACACACACACACACACACACACACACACACACACACACACACACACACACGAATTATGTTGAATATCTGTCAGCTGGTAAATTTAACTACACAATTAGATAATACCAGTTTAGAACATGACCAGCTCAAAGTGTTTATTAATGTTACTGGTAGTCGCTGTATGAAGAATATTTGTGTATAATATCTCACAGTTTACTTTATTCTGCTCTCCTCACTTACAGAAATGAACTATAGTGTCCTGCACACACTAGTGAAAAAATATTAAAAATGATATCTGGTGTCTGAATAATGTTTGGTTGTACTGTATATTTCTGAAGAGTGTGGATGAATGTTCCTGCAGAAATGGAGCTTCAGTCTGGAGTTAATGGGTTTCGTCTCTCCAATCAGCCGATGTTACTGGTGTGTCCCTTACAGGCCAGTCTAGAGGTCAGTGACAACAACACACACTCACTCAAACAACACACACACTGACAACAACACACACACTGACACAACACACACTCACTCAAACAACACACACACTGACAACAACACACACACTGACACAACACACACACACTGACAACAACACACACTCACTCAAACAACACACACACTGACAACAACACACACACTGACACAACACACACACACTGACAACAACAAATTGTTGTTGGGTCTAACAGTTGTCAACCATCATGAAACACACTGACATCACCAGGGTCTGAAACAACACACACACTGAAACAACACACACACTCACCCGCCACACCCGCGAGTTACTCATTATATTTACGCACTTTGCTGGGAAGTTCGTGTAAGACAAATCTGAACACATTTGAGTGTTCAACTGAACAACACGTGAGTCATCATGATATATTAAATACAGTATTGTGCAGAATCTGTTCATATCTGGGTTACATGAACACACACACACACACACACACACACACACACACACACACGTCACTATGCAAAAAATAACGGCACGCTTGTTCATTTGCATTGAAGCAATAGCGGAGATTACAAGGATCTGGTTTACAGAAAACACATTGTTATTTTGCAACATCCTTGAAGTTCTTTGAACTGTATTGATCTGTCCTCTTAAAATACATTTAGTTTGAATAAGAAATTAATGTATGAAATCCTATTTTATTATATATATACAGTATATAGCCTATATAAAAGCTGTGACGTAGTTAATCTGGTTAATTTCTTCTTCTTTTTTTGGCTAGTAGAAGTTCTGAACGGCCGGAACATTTAGTAGTTAATTCCAAACCCTGCTGACAACCATCATTAAAAACACACTGACAACCATCATGTGACGTATAGATATTACTGATATAATTACTGATATCATTTTTTTGTGAACATTTCTGTATGTGTATTTTGTGACAATTTATCAACAAAAAAGTATAATCTCACAATATCCCACAATAGGAAGACTGAAGTTAAGAGCTCTCACAAAAACCAGACACCATGCAATAAAACAATAAACTGACTAATCTGAAGAAAAGATCATGAAGCAGGACATAAATCCATATAATCTTCTCTGTGCATCATAACACAAATATTGCATCTCACATTGCAGAAAGCATATATTGTATTTGTCAGTGCCAGGATCCTGCTCAACCAATGGTCTTCCATGTTTTGTAACTTAGATTTGAAGATTTCTTTACTCACCGAATCCCTAAACCTGATCATAACTCATGCACATGAAGTATTTTGTATTCCTTCTTTTGTAAATATGATGTCCAGATTTTTAATAAGACGACTATGAAGGATCTGAGGACAAAGTCTGTTCTACTGACCGGGTATCTGGAGTTTCTGATCACACATTACTACACCAGAGACCAGTCTGACCCCGATGACATCATCACGACCTCTGACCCTGATGAACCCTGCGTTGACATCATCACGCCCTCTGACCCCGAGCAGAGAGGCTGTCAGCTGTCACTCTCCTTCTCTCGACCAATCAGAGCCGTGTATGAGGAGCTGGAGAAACGAGGAGTCGCTGTACGTATCGCTTCATCACAATACACACACACACACACACACACACACACACACACACACACACACACACACACACACACACACACACTAGCGCTGCACGGTTAATCACGATTTACATGTAATCGCGAAGGCTGTGGTTGTGTTTTATATGCAGCTTGTCAGTGACGTACGGCTCAGTAAACGCGGCTCGCTCTGAAAGCTCTGAGTTTGAGTCTCTTATAACGTGCATTTGAAAAAGCAACATCTTTCCAAACACGAGAAGTATTTATGAACCTATACTTATACTTTAACTGTATCCTTTTTTCTTGATTTACCCCGGAACCCGAATGGAAGTGAAATGTGACAACATACCCCATATGTACGGTTCATTATAACATGACCATATGACAGATTAAAATGTTATCTGATCTAATAAAAAAATATAAGACAAACTAAAATATATTCTCAATAAAATACAATTATTAACTTTTTCATATAAAATAATGGCATTTTTTTATCATTAAAAATAGTTTTTTTTTTTTACATACAATACACAGCTAAACACAGCAGCATAGTTCAAAACATAATAATAACAAGCAGCATTTGTCGGTGTTCAAGCTTTTAAGGCCTTTAAGGCCGTTAAGCACATTAGCGTTAAAAGACATTAAGATTTATTTAGCAAGCATTTAACCACTGACATCATAGATGGAAAAACACCATTTACAGCCAATACACCCAATACAGGCAATTTACCATAGGAAATATATGGTTTTAAAGCTTTTTAACAGTTATAGCGCCACCTATGGTCCGATCTCCATGAAACTCTGCATGCTTGTTAATGATGTTATTGCACATATGCTCACCAATTTTTGTGAAGTTCTGAGTTTTTATTTAGGATTTATAGGCTTTTGAGTGTATTTTGACACACCCCTTTTCTAAATAAGCCAATTATAGCCATACAAATGCAAAAATGACACTTTTTTTCGATAATTATTGATCTAGAGAGTCCAGAGAATTGTCCTAGACTGGTCTGGTTCTGATCAGGCAAAAAACCAGGGACTAGTTCGCAAAAGTAGGTTTTTAACATATTCGTGAATATTTAATGAATGGTTTGATTGACAGCAGTAGTTCTTGAGGCAAAGTTGTTCAGCATGAGGAGATCTATCAAATGATATGCATTTTGTGATGATATTTGTAACACCACGTGATTACAGAGCCGTAAAACTCGTTAGCGCCAACTAGTGGCCGATTTCTTTCAAAACTCTTACAGACCTCTAGGGCCATGAGTTGAACATGCCCACTGAGTTTCGTTCTGATTGGCCTCCGTTAACCTTGTCTAATAGGTGCTTACACTTCATTGGCCAATGGCGGCCATGTTTTTTGAGATACACCAATATCCTTTTACACATACATGGGACCTTGGGCCAAGACACTGCATACCAAATTTCAAGTCGATCGGACAAACGGTCAGGTGTTTATATGTTTTTTCTGTGTTATAGCGCCACCATGTGGCAAATCGACGCGGTTTTTTTATCGTGACCTCAGATTGACCTCCTACACATGTTTACCAAGTTTGGTGAAGCTATCTTGTTTACTTCTCGAGTTAGAGGCATTTTAGTAAATTAGGCTCCTCCCACAACGTCCATTTTGCGCCCCCTAGCAACCGTGAATCGATAATTCAACTTTCTTTCGATAATTATTGATCTTCAGACTCCAGAGAACATTTCTGCACTGGTTTGGTTCCGATCAGGCAAAAAACCAGGGACTAGTTTGCAAAAGTAGGTTTTTGACAAAATTCAAAATGGCGGAAAATATATCATGGCGGAAATGAAATCGGAGATATACGTTTTGTTCTCCAGGTGACCAGCTTTCCACTGATATAAGACACTTGAGTCTATGACATACGGTCTAGGAGTTATGACCAGTTTCGCGCAATTGATTGCTATAGCGCCACCTATGGGCCAATGTGGCTCATAATTTGATAACCTCTCCTCGATTTTTGTACTACCATATGGCAAAGTTTCAAAAGTCCAGCACTTACGGTTTGGGCTGCACGATGCGTTTTACGGCAGAATAATAATCAGCACAATTACAATAGGTTTTCAACACTTCGTGCTTGAACACCTAATAAGAACGATACCTTTTTGCCAGTTATAGCGCCACCTAAGGTCCGATCTCCATGAAACTCTGCATGATTGTTAATGATGTTATTGCACATATGCTCAGCAATTTTTGTGAAGTTTTGAGTTTTAATTTAGGATTTATAGGCTTTTGAGTGTATTTTGACACGCCCCTTTTCTTAAATGACCCTGTTATAGCCATCCAAAGGCAAAAGTTCAACTTTTTTTCGATAATTATTAATCTAGAGAGTCCAGAGAACTGTCCTAGACTGGTTTGGTTCTGATTGGGCAAAAAACCAGGGACTAGTTCGCACAAGTAGGTTTTGGACAAAATTCGACATAACTTTTTTTGGGGGGCCCAAATCAAATTTGGAGATATACATCTTGTTCATCTTGAGCCAAGGATTACAGGGATGTGGAAATTGTGAGTCTAGCCCAAAAGACCTAGGAGTTATGACCAATTTAGTATTTTGGGTTGCTATAGCGCCACCTATGGGCCAATTGGGCTCATATTTTGATAACCTCTCCTCGATTTTTGTACTACCATATGGCAAAGTTTCAAAAATCCAGCACTTACAGTTTGGGCTGCACGATGCGTTTTACGGCAGAATAATAATCAGCACAATTACAATAGGTTTTCAACACTTCGTGCTTGAACACCTAATTAATAATTACTTAACATTGACTCTGTCTTTATTCATATTGTTTGCATGGTTTCTCAATAGAATTCATAAAAGTATAGTATAGAATAGCATAGTTCTAATAGGGGCTCATTGTAATGCAGTGTGACAACATGCCCCGCCTGCACAACTGGGCTTTAAATCCGGCGAGTGTGTTCTGCTGGATAGATCAGCATTAAAGGACTATATCAACTGTTAAATAACAGATATAAGATACAAATATTATCAGATTTGTCTCATTTTAAATAAGTACACAAAAGCACAGAGCAAAGAAAAAACACAAGTAAAAAATGTACTTTTGCTATGATTAAATAAATGTTCAGTCATATCTGAATTTTGGCGCAATTGTTTCTCTATATAGTGTAGATATGGCAACTAGTAAATACACTAAAATTCATCATGCTGGCACATGTGGAAGTATTTAAAACAAGTGTGTTGTGACAACTAGCCCCGTGTTAGTGTGTGCCCCCTACAGACGGTGTACACTGAGGCTGTAAGTGTGTGTTGTAAGTGTGTGTCTGCTGTTTTTCAGTGTGATATGCGAGAGCCTAACGTGCTGCGAGTGGCTCCGGTGCCGCTGTATAACTCCTTCACTGATGTTCATCGCTTCATCAGCGCTCTGCGGTCAGCGCTGGGATCCAGCCAAGAATAACACAGTTCCAATGAGAGTTTGAGATGGACTTTTATTGGCTGCTTACTCTGTGAAGCTGCTCGTTAAACATGACGAGAGAGAGTCAATGTTATATGTGAACGTTTGCATGGCCAATAAACATTTTTCTTCACGTCTGCCTCTGTTCTGATGGATTTTGTAATATCTCACGTAGAGTCCAGCTAACAGAGAACGTTCTGGCGAGGTTATGAACAAACGTTCTTCCAGTAATGCTAATAAAACGTTCATTCAGTTATCTAGTCTTTAATAATGTCATCAAAATGTTAGCACAAAAACTTTTATGCATCGTTCATGGAATATTTCTGTTGGATGTTCGTCTAACATTTTTGGAATTTTTCTACTTGTTTTAGAACGTTCAGAGAACATTGAAAAGTAACGTTTAGAGAACATTGAAAAGTAACGTTCAGAGAACATTGAAAAGTAACGTTCAGAGAACATTGAAAAGTAACATTCAGAGAACATTGAAAAGTAACGTTTAGAGAACATTGAAAAGTAACGTTCAGAGAACATTGAAAAGTAACGTTTAGAGAACATTGAAAAGTAACGTTCAGAGAACATTCAAAAGTAACGTTTAGAGAACATTCAAAAGTAACGTTCAGAGAACATTGAAAAGTAACGTTCAGAGAACATTGAAAAGTAACGTTTAGAGAACATTGAAAAGTAACGTTCAGAGAACATTGAAAAGTAACGTTCAGAGAACATTGAAAAGTAACATTCAGAGAACATTGAAAAGTAACGTTTAGAGAACATTGAAAAGTAACGTTCAGAGAACATTGAAAAGTAACGTTTAGAGAACATTGAAAAGTAACGTTCAGAGAACATTCAAAAGTAACGTTTAGAGAACATTCAAAAGTAACGTTCAGAGAACATTCAAAAGTAACGTTCAGAGAACATTCAAAAGTAACGTTCAGAGAACATTCAAAAGAAATCTCATTATAGAGTTTGTGTAGACTAGTAAAACTTAATATGCATGCTGAAATTACTCTTCATTCATCATAAACATTAAATTCAAGTGGTTTGGTTTTTTACTAATTAGTTTCATTTTATGGCCGACAACTATCCAGCCAATTAAAACTCTATTTTGTCTAAATAACTAATTTAAAAGAAATCTGAAACTTAAAATCAAAGTCAATTTAAGCATCTCAATATTAATGTGCAGAATGATAAATGGAGATTCGTTGTGAGATTTGCTGAAGTGTTAAATGTTAAATTATTAGTGTTTTTAAAGGTTAACTTTAAGTTCAATGACAACATATATCACCGTATATCTCGTAACTCAGTGCAAGAGCAGTTTAGTGCAGTAAATATGCATCGTTCGGACTTTGCTCTGAAGCGAGTTATTCATTAGTGAATCGCCCACGACCCCCGATGGAGAACGAGTGCTTGTCCTTCAGAAGCTTCATAACCCAAGAGTCTCTTCAGACGATCTGAACGCTTTATTCGACTCTGAATCTCTTCTCTGAATGAATCCTGATGATCTCTAATCCGAGCGGCTCTGTTCTTCTCAGTCCATCCTGAAGCTCCAGGATGTTTTCAGTTAGAAGAAGATCATTTAGAAGATAATTTACCATGTCCTAGACTCATCTATCTCTGCAAATGTTTGCTGAACAGGTTTTATTGTCTTGTAATGTGACTCATTGATGCCTTTTATTTGCTAAGTCTCCGTGGGAGTTCATTCGCATCCGCATTTAAATCTGAACTTTAGCAGCATGAGTTCTGACAGGAGCCGGGCTAGCACACATATGCTCAATGAAGTTATGAAAACAGTATTTCTGAATCTTCAAAACATCCAGTTTTTTAAATGTTTTAAAAATGTTTTTTCCAGGTATGTGAATGTTAAGAGAACATTCCATTGTTTCATTATTTAAATGGTATGAAGTGTTATTATGGAAAGTTCTCTGAAACAAGTAACAACATTTAAAAAACATTGAGGAATGTCCAACTGAAAAATTAAGAAAAAACGCTCCATGAACGATCTATAAATAATGTTTTAACATTCCTCACTTTAATTTGGTCTAACTTGATGTAGGCTACTACAAAAGCTAAAACTGAAATAAGAAATATTATATAAATATATACTCAATATAGGCTATTGACCAATTTTGGTCAAATATGGAAATACTGGGTTAAAAATGTAATTAAAAAATGTAACCCAACGGCTGGGTTTGTCCATATTTGACCCAAAATTGGGTTGAAACAACCCAGCATTTTTTAGAGTGTACACCAAACTTTACAGTTGTATTCCTAACTATATTGTGAAGGTTTGTCCAGAGGGATTTGTTGATATGTCATTCTTGGCCTGATTTATATGACATTTTATGCATAAAAATAGGGTGGAAATATATTTTTTAAGGCAATTGGCAGTATTTTCTGATTTACAGGGTATATTCATAATCCCCTCAGGTAATGTCTTTTCATTGAATATATCAACAAAATGCCAAAATAATTTTGAACCTTGTTTTTTTTTTTCAATGGTCAGATTCGTCACTTCAAAATATATGCAAATTAGTGCATTTATAGCCTGATTAGCATATTTAAACATAACATTACAGAAACCCTTTTTTCTCCTGTTCATGTGAGTAATCAACTGGTCAAGATCTCTGTAAGTTAAAATATTTACACTATTCACCTGTTAAATCTACAAAAAATTGTAATGGAGTAAAAAGTATTTTTTTGACCTTGTAAAACATAAAAAGTATTCAGTTTTATATTCAGATAATACAGTAGTGAAGTAGGCCTATATCACTCAAATACTCGGTGCTGACCGAATCCCCACTATAACTAATAATAATGTAGACCTGACCTACATAAACATAATATAGTCTAATTGATCTATTTCTTATCTTTCTAGAGTGCTTTGGCAAACCCGATGTTTAACAGTAATGTTTCCGCAGACATCTGAAGATGTGCAGACGGAGGACGCTGCTCATTACTCTAAAGAAGGTTAATCCATTTAACTTCTGCATATTGATATGCCAATTACATGTAATAGAGGAGGAGGCATCAGTCAGGGTAATAGTGCAGAAAGAGTGTGTGGAACACGTGTAAGAGAGTCTCTCCTAATTGGGGGAGAGCGACTCGGGCAAACGAGAAAGTCGAGTCAGTGAGGTGTGCGACCCGGACCAGACACATCAGTCAACAGCGCATCCCATAATGCACTTCACCTCCCATGCTGCGCCTCGCCTGAGCGTGTCCACAGATGATGAAAGCGAACGGGAGAGGACTGAATATTTAGTCTTCAGGGTTTCCTTTTGGAAGAATGAATGAAGTGCAAATAAACCCAGAGGGATTTTCAGAGGAGACTTTAAACCCTCGTCCTTTCCGGTGATAATAGTATCGTTTTTATTAATAGTTTGAAATATAGTGGCCAGAAGTGATGTGCGGCCTAGGAAAATTGACATTTTCACTTTTTATTCAAATATTATTATAAATATGTTTAAGATTTTGTACACTCTAAAAAATGGTGGGTGTTTTAACACAATTTTGGGTCAAATATGGACAAACCCACACGTTGGGTTAAAAATAGCCTAATATAAAAATGTAAGCCAATGGCTGGGTTTGTCCATATTTGACCCAAAGTTGAGTTGAAACTATAGTTATATTGCATGTGCTTGGAGCCGATTGTTTTATTTGGGATTTATATGTGACATTTTTTTTTTGTCCAGAAATTATGAACATGCAAAAACAACAGAGAACCAATGAAATACACTCTAAAAAATGCTGGGTTGTTTCAACCCAATTTTGGGTCAAATATGGACAAACCCAGCCGTTGGGTTACATTTTTAATGATTCTTGTGCCCTTTTCACAAGATGTAAAATAAGTCTCTGATGTCCCCAGAGTGTGTGTGTGTGTGTGTGTGAAGTTTTAGCTCAAAATACCCCACAGATATTTATAGCATGTTAAAATTGTCACTTTTTGAGGGTGAGCAGAAACTCCATTTGTGTCTGTCCCTTTAAATGCAAATGAGCTGCTGCTCCCGGCACAGGGGGCGGAGCTTCAAGAGCCTTTTATGTTCAAACCAGAGTCATAAAGATGGAGAAACTCAAGAAGAAGTGACAACATGTAGACTACATTTCTGAATGGTTAGTTGATGAATTTATGTAGCTTATTTGCAGTTATCTTCTAGTCATTAATTAGCATATCTGTCATCATGATAATCTATAAATCATGTTCCGGGGGCGGAGTTTAAGTACATTTTAGGGTTGATACCAGCCGTTTGTTGTAGTCCTTAAAAAGCTATTTCTTTAAAAGAAAATATCTCCCTTTGCTGTGAACTTTGTTATGATCAAACAGCAACATTACACACTAGGCCTAACTAACGTTAGAAAAGTGAAATCATAATCAGCCACCCCTTTAAAAGTACATGTCATGACTTGAGGGGGCTTTACTGAATTGAGAAACCCTTGTTATTAGCGACACCTGTGGCCGTTAAGGGAACTGTAGCAGCAACTTACTGCTAGTCACGTGGTCGTGCTCGACCGCTCGTGCACACGTAACGATCAAGAAACTGATTCAAGGCCACAATTAAAGTTATTTTTCGTCCTTTGCTTTAAAAGAAGTACAAATAAGTTGGAAATGCTATTAGTGATGCCTGTTCACGAACATCTCGACGCTGTGCTGGGAGCGACGGTTAGATATTATGTAAATATGTTTCGTGAGATTTCCTCTCAGTACACAATCAACACACACATGTAACGTTAAGCGGTGAGAAAACAGCGTTCAGAAATCATCTGATCATATGTGGACATGTTTGCTGCACATCTGCGATTCACCGGCATGTCGACAGATGAGGTAAGTTAATTAAAACCACACTGTTGCTAGTTTGATTATAAAGTAGGCTAGTCTATATTTGAGACTGACTAGATCGGACAATCGGACTGTGTGAGGCTATAGTTTGAGTTAATGTCTTTTCTTTGCATGACACATTGATATTACAGTACAGAATGGCTATTCCGCCTTTATCCATTATATATGAACATTGAATAAACATTAATTTTTTTGCGTCATTGAACGAAAGAGAGGCTCGCGGGAGCGCTCGTAACCGTCACATATTTTTGATTTTCCCGGCAAAACCGTCCCGATCCCTGGAAGGTCTAAAGTTGTTAGTTTCTTTACCAGCTGTTCATACATTGGAAATAAAACAAATATTACATGAAAATTCTTACACACAGCCCCATTGAATGGTGTCAAAATAAATAATAAAAACAGTATTTTTATTTATCCTAATCTGACTTTGAAATAAGGATGAGTAAATGATGACAGAATGAACTAGTCCTTTCATTAAAAGGATCAGTCTTGATTATTAGTCTAAATAAATGTCAAATGACTGTGAAATCATCTGCTGTTCTACATTTTCACACAGTCAGAACAATGAGAAAATAGTCATTTTGACAGTTTTTGCATCAGAAGAATTACTAAAATGAGAAAGTGTCTACTGTCTTCTGTTTTCAATTTAAAAAGCTTAGAGAAGTGTTTATTATTTCAACCCCATGATGATATTTTCACTGTGGACGTTTACAATCTTCATGAAGCTCTTTCACCTGCAACTCCAGAGAGGACAAACAACACAAAAACACTCACAAAACTTTGGTAAATGCGTAGCCTTGTTAAATATACTCCATGTGATTGGGTGGCGGACTATGGAAACTTATTTCCACCATGGAAATATATAAATACTAAGTAAAAAAAGGTAATTGCAACTTCTTATTTACATTTACATTTTACATTTAGTCATTTAGCAGACGCTTTTATCCAAAGCGACTTACAACTGAGGACTACAGCAAGCGAGTCATCGTGAAGAGGCAAAAATAACGCAAGAAGTGCTCAAAATACAAAGTTCAGGTATTGCTCAGAGTAGCATAAGCCAAACAAGGGAGGATAAAAGTTTTTTTTTATTTTTTTTTTATTTTTTTATGTCAAGTGCTCACGGAAGAGATGAGTTTTCAGTTGTCAGTCTGCTTCAGCTTCAGTCTTATCCCACTATTCTAACTTTTGTCCTGAGATAAAAAGTTGCAGTTACTGTTAAAGTCCCCCAGTGGTGTAAATCCAGCTTTTAATGTAGTTTATGTGTGTGTGTGGTGTTATTAATCTGCTTTAACACACACATGTGTAAGTTCATAAGTGGACAGCATTGCTGAGTATTTTCTGCTTAAAACTGCAGTGAACCAAAGACAGTCTCAAACACACGGTTTGAAATCGCTGGTGTTTCTGACGTCACACACTACCTTGACCAATCAGATCAACGTGTGATCTAGAGGTCTTCACGGGTCCAAAAATTCTTACCCGAACCGGAAGGGA